>NW_028245734.1:0-282835 GCF_964263255.1 Lissotriton vulgaris | reverse complement strand
GGTGTGGAGAGCATGGGACTCACGTCTGCGCATTCTCATCCCACTCGGGTGACAAATGCAAAAACAACAATTGATGGACAGAATACAGAACAATGTCATACATTCACCCCAGTACAAAGATCTGGGCCTAAATCCATCGTTTTTTTGCACTCCCCACCACCCCAGTTCAGACATGGCCATATGCAAATCAGCCTTGACCCTGTGCCTCATGGGAACAGTTCAGCCCGAACTGCTAAGCCATGTCTTTCCTGGACCGGAATCCCGCATCCTAGGACCGGTTTCTGGCTATCATCCATCTTCAGCCAGGATAGCTTGACTCCAGTGGTGTGGAGAGCATGGGACTCACGTCTGAGCATACCCATCCCACTCGGGTGACAAATGCGAAAACAACAACTGATGGACAGAATGTAGAACAATGTCATACATTCACCCCAGTACAGAGATCTGGGCCTAAATCCATCGTTTTTTTGCACTTCACACCACCCAAGTCCAGACATGGCCATAAACAAATCAGCCTTGACCCTGTGGTCAAGGCTGATTTGTCACTATCTGATATTCCTAGATTAACACTCCGAGTTCTTCAACAAGATAAAAACTCAGCAAACCTGGAAATCCCCGCTTGCTGTGTTTTGATTAGTAATGGAACTCTAATGAGCAACTGATAGCTATCACTTCCTAGTGACATCTTTAATTGACGTCTTATGTCCAGCAAACTTGGGTCAAACCAGGCACCTGTCAGGTATAAATACTACCAACGTTGCCTTAAGCAATTGCTGGTGTCCCATTGCTGTTGTATGCTGTATGCAGTACGCTGATGCTGCTGCTGTCCCTTTGTTGGTGAAGCTACTGATACCATTATCGCTGCTAAAGCGCGAACGATGGTGTGGTGAGCTTAGGAGCTGAACAGCCGTCCCTCTGCGAAGAGCCCAGCAGATGCCAAGCTGCCCGCAGACGCTGTCCCCCCTCCTCCTCTCGACGCGCTGAACAGAGCTCCAGCGTTTCTGGTCTACCCTCGCGGGTGACTGGGATACCGAGTTCCCCCTGAAGGAAATTCCAGACTTCCATCATTCTATTCAGAGGTATGGTGTTGACTAAACCCTTAGATGAGAATTCTTGAAGCAAACCTTGGCGAAACCAACTTAACTTAAAGCTACTTACTGACTCCCCTTCCACGTGTTAGGCTTAGGTCAGGCACACTGGGGTAGGCTTAGTTAGAAACACCAGTTGAGTATTTTAGCCTAATGTATATATGACTGTATATATGTTTTATTACTTTTAAACCATTTTATGGCTAAGAAACCATATCAATGCTTTTACAGTTCTATTTCGCAATACTTATCTTACTGTACGTACTTTTTATAATAAAAAGTCTTGCAATTGTGGCAATACATTTCTCTTGTACGAGAAGAAAGACTGTTCAATAAATGTTAACCCTTTATTGACAAACGCCCGTCTCTCTATTCTCTACATATCGTGAAAGTAAACTGCACTAATCTGACTGAGTGAAATACATGTCTATTGTTTCACACGACCCTAGAGATTGACTCTTAATCTGAGGAGCAAAGTTGTCATGTTGCACGGTTGTTGGAAAGCTGAATCCCTTCTTGTCTGTGCCAGGGAAGCTGATCACTTCCTATGCAGAGAAGAAAGTTTCCAGTGACCTCTGAGCTAGTTGGTAACACACCCAATTAAGTTTAGCATAGTCAGTGGAGGCCTGGAATATCCGCAGTTCCACGTCTATACTACTGTTTATGTTATTCCAATGGGCAGGGACTAGTGGGAAACTAGGAACTAGGAACTACACTACATTCACACCACTGGAGTCAAGCTATCCAGGCTGAAGACGGCTGATAGACAGAAACCGGTCCTTAGATGCTTGATTCCAGTCAAGAAAAGACATGGCTTGGCAGTTCGGGCTGGACTGTTCCCATGAGGCACAGGGTCAAGGCTGATTTGTATATGGCCATATCTGAACTGGGGTGGTGTGGAGTGCAAAAAAACGATGGATTTAGGCCCAGATCTCTGTACTGGGGTGAGTGTATGACATTTTTCTGCATTCTGTCCATCACTTGTTGTTTTTGCATTTGACACCCCGAGTGGGATGGGTCTGCTCAGACATGAGTCCCATGCTCTTCACACCATGGAGTCAAGCTATGCTGGCTGAAGACGGCTGATAGCCAGAAACTGGTCCTAGGATGCTTGATTCCGGTCCAGGAAAGACATGGCTTGGCAGTTCGGGCTGGACTGTTCCCATGAGGCACAGGGTCAAGGCTGATTTGCATATGGCCATGTCTGAACTGGGGTGGTGTGGAGTGCAAAAAAAACAATAGATTTAGGCCCGATCTCTGTACTGGGGTGAATGTATGATATTGTTCTGCATTCTGTCCATCAATTGTTGTTTTTGCATTTGTCACCCCGAGTGGGATGGGTATGCTCAGAGGTGGGTCCTGATAGCCAGAAACCGGTCCTTAGATGCTTGATTCCGGTCCAGGAAAGACATGGCTTGGCAGTTCGGGCTGGACTGTTCCCATGAGGCACAGGGTCACGGCTGATTTGCATATGGCCATGTCTGAACTGGGGTGGTGTGGAGTGCAAAAAAACGATGGATTTAGGCCCAGATCTCTGTACCTGGGTGAATGTATGACATTGTTCTGTGATCTGTCCATCAATTGTTCTTTTTGCATTTGTCATCCTGAGTGGGATGGGTATGCTCAGACGTGAGTCCCATGCTCTCCACACCACTGGAGTCAAGCTATCCTGGCTGAAGACGGCTGATAGCCAGAAACCGGTCCTAGGATGCTTGATTCCGGTCCAGGAAAGACATGGCTTGGCAGTTCGGGCTGGACTGTACCCATGAGGCACAGGGTCAAGGCTGATTTGCATATGTCCATGTCTGAACTGGGGTGGTGTGGAGTGCAATAAAACAATGGATTTAGGCCCAGATCTCTGTCCTGGGGTGAATGTATGACATAGTTCTGCATTCTGTCCATCATTTGTTGTTTTAGTATTTGTCACCCCGAGTGGGATGGGTGTAGTGTAGTTCCTAGTTTCCCACTAGGCCCTGCGCATTGGAATAACATAAACAGTAGTATCGACGTAGAAGTGCGGATCTTCCAGGCCTCTACTGACTATGCTAAACTTAATTGGGTTTGTTACCAACTAGCTCAGAGGTCACTGGAAACTTTCTTCTCTGCATGGGAAGTGATCAGCTTCCCTGGCACAGACAAGAAGGGATTCAGCTTTCCAACAACCGTGCAACATGACAACTTTGCTCCTCAGATCAAGAGTCAATCTCTAGGGTCGTGTGAAACAATAGACAGGTATTTCACTCAGTCAGGTTAGTGCAGTTTATTTTCACGATATGTAGAGAATAGAGAGACGGGCGTTTGTCAATAAAGGGTTAACATTTATTGAACAGTCTTTCTTCTCGTACAAGAGAAATGTATTGCCACAATTGCAAGACTTGTTATTATAAAAAGTACGCACAGTAAGATAAGTATTGCGAAATGATACTGTAAAAGCATTGATATGGTTTCTTAGCCATACAATGGTTTAAAAGTAATAAAACATATATACAGTTATATATACATTAAGCTAAAATACTCAACTGGTGCTTCTAACTACGCCTACCCCAGTGTGCCTGACCTAAGCCTAATACTTGGAAGGGGAGTAAGTAAGTAGCTTTAAGTTAAGTTGGTTTTGCCAAGGTTTGCTTCAAGAATTCTCTTCTAAGGGTTTAGTCAACACCATACCTCTGAATAGAATGATGGAGGTCTGGTATCTCCTTCAGGGGGAACTCGGTATCCCAGTCACCCGCGAGGGCAGACCGGAAACGCTGGAGCTGGATTTCTCAGCAGGAGAAAGGCAGCGTCTCTCTTCAGCGCGTCGAGGAGGAGGAGGGGGGACAGCATCCGCGGGCAGCTGGCATCTGCTGGGCTTCTTCACAGAGGGACGGCTGTTCAGCTCCTAAACTCACCACACCATCGTTTGCGCTTTAGTAGCGATAATGGTATCAGTAGCTTCACCAACAACGGGACAGCAGCAGCATCAGCGTACTGCATACAGCATACAACAGCAATGGGACACCAGCAATTGCTTAAGGCAACGTTGATAGTATTTATACCTGACAGGTGCCTGGTTTGACGCAAGTTTGCTGGACATAAGACGTCAATTAAAGATGTCACTAGGAAGTGAGAGCTATCAGTTGCTCATTAGAGTTCCATTACTAATCAAAACACAGCAAGCGGGGATTTCCAGGTTTGCTGAGTTTTTATCTTGTTGAAGAACTCGGAGTGTTAATCTAGGAATATCAGATAGTGAGTTCTGCTCTGTCATTGCACTAATTGGTTGCAAAGGAAGTGGCAGAGAACTATTCTGGAATGTGGCTCTGTTCGTGTGAGGCCAGAGATGACTTTCTGAATATTGTACTTGAACGGTTATGCCAATATAGAGAATAAATGGATTTATAGCCGAATAGGGGCATAAGGTCACAGTATCGATCAGGAACCTAGATAAACACGCAACACCCACTCCACGGTTTCATGAACATCAAATTACTAAAACTAGAGCAATAGGATGCATGTGTAACATTGCCCACCCCAAAATACATAAATGCATTTGAAATAGGCGTATATTGTAATACGTGAAATTTAGGTACTGTACGTTTTTGAAGCATAGAAATCATTCAAAAATTATAGCATATGAAATCAATGAATGATTATGCAAAAAGAAATACACATGAAGTATCTCTGAACAGAAGAAGGGCGAGATAAATCATTACATATAAATGCATTGCAATAAATGTGCTAGAGGCTGATGTAAGGTATTATGTCTCTAGATGTGTGTAGAAATAGAAGTTTGAAGCTTCTGTTCTCTAAGAATAGTTTTTACTCTAAGCAAAGAATTGTTCGTGCCAAAAAAGGTCAATATTAAAAAGTGTTCAATTCAAAAGAATTAATGCTTGAACGGGGAAATAGAGTTCCAACGCTTTTAGCAGTTTTTGTTGTTCAAAACTGTAGGCGGAATTCAGAGTTCATGGGAACGCTGTGTGTCGGAAAGCTTCTCAAAAGTTATTGTTTCTGTACGGGTGAGAACATCGTATCAGACAGGCTCTCAAAGAATTGGTCTACAGAATCAGGTGACAGTTCAACCAAATTCGATAGCGCTGTAACTTGGCAGGTGTGAGAATGATTGCTGTCATCATAGTCAGGAGCAGCAATGCTCACAGATGGTCGTACCTGGGTGATGTTGCTTTTGTCACTCACTCCACTGTTACCACCTAGTCGTAGTAGAGGAGTCTCAACGAATGCCATCATCAGGATTGGTAGCCGCTGGGGACAACACAATGCGTGAGCCGTTATCGGACTGAGCAAAGTATCGACGTCCATTGGTACTGCTGATGGAAGTGAAAGACAGATGTCCAACACGCACTCATCTCCGCATAGCATACATCGAAGTACCGGTAAGATACAGTTCTGCCATATAGGTCTGAATGAAAGGAACCAGATCATGTTTAGATCTCTCAGCCTGGCCAATCCAAGGACGTTAGTTATCCTGTCCCGGTAGCGCATTGCTAGGATTGTCTCTTCCATTCCCATGGGAGCTATGTCTGAGTTTCGGCTTGCCATAACGAAGCAGAAGGGTCAAAAATAAAATCCCTGCTACAAGTCCCAAAAATAGTGGTATGCCGCCAAAAACAGAGTGGACAAAATTAGGAACGATTCCCAAAATTGCCTGAAAAGGTGTTAGCAGTCCCGTAAAAATCGTCTTAAATATGCCTGGGATGCCTATGGCACTAGACATGTTAAGGAGTTGGCTGAGCATTTCTACGAAATGCACGGGGCAATTTGTTGATAAAAGTTCATGAACTTCAGTAGCTGTCCTTGCAACTAGGAGATCATATGTCTCTTTTGATGACGTTATAGGCACTGTTGTCTGCAAAAGCACAGACTTCATTTTGCTTAAAGTATCAATTCGTACAGAATAGAGATTCAGACGAGGCCAGATGGGAGTCACTGTGTCTGCAGGCCCACTCGGGAACAATGTCTGCATTCAGCATTTGACCATGGATGTTACGCTTACTAGATAACTTTTTCCTGGCACAAGGCCACAACATCTGTGATCCGTTCTAAGAATGTAACTCCCGTTTGCGAGTTGCATAAAGAAGGGCTCAATCTGAGTTGCAGGTGTGACAAGCTGGTGGCATGAAAGGTTGTTAGAATTTCCATCACATGCTCCGTGTAAATTAATACCCTGACACAAAAGTATACCACTTAGTGAGTGTTTACAGTTTTCACCACTAAGAAATACATTTTTGTCGCTGTCACTATAGCAAGAATGTGTGTATGGTAATTTCCGTTCTGATTTTACATATCCTTTACCCAATTGTTCATACTGGCCAGTAGGTATGTATTCAAGGCACTTTTTAAATCGGAAAGTCGTTATCGGAATTGTGATAATTCCGTGTATTATCCATTCAATGACAGAACTCTCTGACATTGTCAATGGTAATCTCTCAAGTTTTTCGATGCTCAGGATTGTATAGTCTGCTCCTTTCTGTGCCAAACTGATCTGTTTATCAGTAAGGTTAAAAATGGAAAATAATGACGTTGTGTTGATTAAACGCCAAGGCACATAGCCTGAACGAAGATTTTGCAGCGTCCAGCCCAATTGTATAATAGAACGTAATTGAGATTGGCCATGTTGTAACATTAGCAAGTCTCTATCTATCACATCAAAGGCAGAGGATACAATATTGTCCAACGAATATATTCTGGAAGACAGAGTCATTAACCCATTGTCCACTACAGAAAGTGATTTTTCCAAATTAATACGATCAATTTCTCGTATTTTTTCAGCTGTTTCAATTTGTTTGACTTTCCAAGCCTCGTTGTACGCAGCATAGATATTGGTCGCTATGAAACGCTTTTGACGCTGTTTGCGTGGTCCAAGAATGAAATCGCGCAAATCAGCACCATCTTTTAGTAAAGACAAGTGTTGCTTAATTTCAGCCAGTGTGGATGATGTTAGCCATTCAAGGCAGAGTTTCCCTACACTGTATGTTGTTATTATCCCTGGATGTTGTCTCTGGGAGTATCTCGGGTCTAGTCTGGTCATTGTTAACCCCTGTGTTTTATTCAGGAATCTATCTTGACAGTTGTTTGTGTCAGTAGGCCAGATTAACCACTTTTTCAATCTGGATGTGTTCTGTTAAAATGTAAAATTTGTGACACGTCTAACTCAATATCTGCAGTTGCATTTTCAGGTATTGGCTTTGGAATAGACGGTGTTTTAAGGTCTTTGATCTTAGCTAGGCCAAGACAGGATGTTTGGTGTATTGTGTCATTTAAAAACAACATTTGTTCTGGTATCATGCAGGTTCTGAATAGTGCTTCAAGGCCTTGTACCTGCCAATCTTTTGTACCCCAAATGGTTTTCGTTTTAATGTTATTTTTCCAATAATCAAAACCAAATGTCATCATTTTGTCATAAAATGCTTCTGAATATATCAATTTAGAATTTGTCAGCATTGTTTTCATTCCTGTTTTATCTAACAGTTTGTAATAAAACGTTTCTGCATCACTGGTGTTAAACCCTGAAAAGTATTTGAATTTCTCAAAAAATGCTTTAGAACTGCTTTTAGGTGGTGTAGCACAATGTTCCCATTGATTATACATAAAAACATTTCTAGGCTGTGCAGATTTATGCAAGTAATGATCACCATAGTGTGTGTAGCAGAATAGCTGCTCATAACTAGATGAACCTTGTAAATAATCATGATCTGTGAATCTAGCTGACATTACTAAATCAGACATCATGTCATTAATACTGTTAAAGTCCCAATCATCAGAGAATGTACTAGGTTTTACAAAGTCACTTAAGGAAACCTTCAGTTGATGAGGATACTTCAGGATTTCGACCGGACCATAGATCTCATAGTCAGTTTTCTCCCATACTACCCCACCAGGTATTGGAATTGCTGTGACATTTACTGTTGACAGTTCTTTTTTCTTCACGTGGGATGATCTGTGTGGTTTCAGGACTAGGTTGATGTTCTGACTTGCTGTGTCCATTGTACTATATTTTCCCTCAATGAATTTTCCCAAACAAAGTACCATGATGAACCAAAGCAGGAGGAAAAATACCCCTAGACCGAACCAGAACTCTAACCATGGGGAAACAAGGTAGATTTCCTTTAGTTGATGAAAGAGTTCCGTTGCTTTTTCTTTAAAAGTCTTTTTTGTTTCTGGCATCACTTCGGGGACGTTTTGATCTGCAGAGAAGTTGTTGAAGTTGATGAAATAACCAGAGGCAGTTCTGTCAATTGTTGGGATTGGATTTTCAATCTGTCTTTCGGTAGCATTTTCTGATGCCACATTAGTGTAGACTGGTGTTGTTTCTTGACGAACTGTTTCAATCTGTGTCTCAAGAGGCACGAGTTCCATGGCATTATTGCAAATTCCTTCACTGTGCACTGCAGGCTGATCGAATGTGATTAGTCTTTCAGTTTGAACCTCTTGGATTGTTGCAAGTTTGGGTATTCTATTGTTTCTTGGGAGTCCACTGGGCCTACTGATGATTATAGGCCACATGCTGGTGGTTTTACCAGGTCGATGGACACGACTCTGTTCTTCTTTTTACCAGCAAGGGGCGGTAGTACTACTGATCTTGTTCCGGTGACTGCCAAGACGGGTACTGCTTTTTTTGTAAGAAGGCCCAAATTCCTTCTTCACCGCGATCTTTTCTCTGACTAGATCCCCAATCTTTGGAATCCAGACAGGCCTTGCTGGGGCTGTTGCTTGTGGTGCCTCGTCAGTGGTAGTTGGCTGTTGCTTTAACTTTATGTTGCTTAAGGATTTTCTTGTTTCATTCAGTTCCTGTAAAACAGCCAAACGATCCTTTACATCAAAGTCTGTTGTTTTTTCTTGTACCACTGACATCTGACTATCGAGGTCCTGAATGTTCATTCTAATTCCGAACAATAGTTCGTATGGGCTGAAACCTTTTAGAGAGTTTCTTGGCAAGTTATTAAGACTAGTCTGGACACTTATTAAATGTTTGACCCACCCAGCGCCTGAACCTAATACCTTCGCTGTTATAGATCGCTTTATGTCTCGGTTTTTTCTTTCTACCACACTATTCCCTTCGGGGTGCGACGGACAAGAATACCGCAACCCAATTCCCATGCTGGCCATGGCCTCCTTATAAGCCCGAGAGCTGAAAGCAGGACCCTGGTCAGAATGGAACGTGGTAATTGCGTATGTGCCGATAAAGACTCGCAGATCTTTTATAACCGTTCTAGCGTCAGCCGAGCGCCGGAGGCCTCATCTTTAAGTGTGTTTAGCCTTAACTGTGTACAATGGGACGCGCTTTTCTTCTTTGATTGCGCAGATAGACCGCCTTATGCTGTCTAGCAGGGATCCTGAAACTACACTGGCCTGTTCATTACTGCGATCTCTGTTGCAGTTTTCACAATTTTGAGCAAAACATTGAATATCTATGCTCATTCCTGGCCACCAGTACTCTGAATGTAATTCTTTCAGAGAATCCTTAATTGTTTGGTGTCTCAGACCCAACCCCATGTGTGCTTCCAGTAAAAGGAAGCCCCTCCTGCTCCTGTTTGGAATTACTCTGTCCCCCACTCCAGGGATTCGAGCAAAAGGAACGGAGTTTGCATCGATTACGTATGCATAATTGAGTGGATAGTTCACGGGTAGTGCTGCACAGTCGCCTTTTACGGTCGTTTTTACTTCCAGCATGGTTTCCCCGTCTATGTATTTTTCTGTACGCTTTTTTGTGGCTACGGAAGCCGGTTTAGTTGCTTCCGCTGTGGCTGTTTTAGCCAATGAATTCCCTGCAACGTGAACGCCATCACGTTGAAGACTCTGTGCGTGTACCACGTGAGTCTTTTGTAGTTCTTTGTGTAAAAGAGCTACCTGTTTCCAGAGCAATTTATGCTTTATTGTGGCACCTAGTTACTTCATCTTTGTTGTTAGGCCTGCAACCATTTTGCCTACTTTTCAACCTTTATGCCCAGGGGTAGTGAGTCTTGCATGGGCCTAGTCTTTCTGTGGGTTGTCTTGAATTTAAACATCATGGAGGGCATGGATGGATTGGGATTGTGCTGATTTTTCAGTGATTTTCGTTATTTAGTTCTGTACTTGTGGCCTTTTCACCAGGGGTATTTGAGTCTAGCATGGGCCTAGTCTTTCTGTGGGCTGTCTTGAACTTAAACATCATGGAGGGCATGGATGGATTGGGATTGTGCTGATTTTTCAGTGATTTTCGTTTTTTGGGGCTGTACTTGTGGCCTTTTCACCAGGGGTATTTGAGTCTAGCATGGGCCTAGTCTTTCTGTGGGCTGTCTTGAACTTAAACATCATGGAGGGCATGGATGGATTGGGATTGTGCTGATTTTTCAGTGATTTTCGTTTTTTGGGGCTGTACTTGTGGCCTTTTCACCAGGGCAGGGTATTTGAGTCTAGCATGGGCCTAGTCTTTCTGTGGGCTGTCTTGAACTTAAACATCATGGAGGGCATGGATGGAATGGGATTGTGCTGATTTTGCAGTGTTTTTCGATTTTTTTTGTGGTGTATAACTGAACTGATGTTCCTCTGTCTTCCATTGTTTTTAGGTGCACAAGACTCAAGAGAACCACCAGTGCCAGGAAGAAGTCCTGCAGCGGTGTGTGTGTGCAGCATAACGTCACGCGACGTCACGTCTGGCCTCAGACAACTCTACAATTCGTGCAACTGCGGCCTGCTGTCTGACCTGCTCTGAAGAAGATGGCCCCCAAAAAAGTTCTCCGTAGCTCCTCTAGCAAGAAAGTTGCTAGTAAGGAGCAGAAGAAGCAAGTTACCAAGGAGGCTGGTGTGCCACCCGCCACGTTTTTTGGGAGCAAAAAAAAAAGTACGCCTGCAGCAGCAGGATCTGCTGGGGACCAAGCTGGGAGCAGCACCCCTGCTCCATTGGGTTCAGTGCCTCCACCACCACGCCAACTTAAGTCAAAGCCCTTGAGTGCTTCAGAGGCAGTCAGTGTACTTCTCCAATCACCATCGACCAGTGATGTTGGCTCATCGCAAGAAAGTAGCAGCAATGTCCCTGAATCAACACAGGTTGTTGTAACTCATCTGACAAGTGTTGAACAACCACAGCCGCAACAACAACACCATGTGCAAGTACACGCCCAAGTACATGTGGAAGGAGAGGCAGCAAAAGGAGATGCGCAAGCAAAGGTGCATGGAGGTTCACAAGTGCCCACAATAGTTGTTCCTCCCGAAGTAGGGGCACATCAGGAAATCGACAATGAAGCCGAGGTATTGGAAGCCACTCCTCCTGATGATCATTCATTGTCTTCCACATCCCTAGCAAGGAAAAGATCAAGGGGGGTGTCTACATCTTCTTCAAGCCCACCTCCTTCTGATGCAAGTGATCCGTCTTGGGGACCACAACTGCGGTCTGACAGTGAGGCACACCATGATCTGACAAAGGTACCCGAGCGTAAAAGGAAGGGCGTCGAAAAACTCATAGCTATGGATTGTGATGAGGCTCAACAAGAAGTGACAGATACTGCTGGTGATGAAGCCTCTCACGATGACGACGAGCCAGTCATCACAAAGGTCACTGCAGCCCCACCGGGCATGCAGCAAAGAGACATTTTGACCCTATCCCGAGAAGCTGCTGAGCGTGATGATGATGTCGACGAGGAGGCAATGGAAATGGAATCATTAGATTTGGAGTTAAGTAGTACACCAACACCTACCGCTTCCATATTTCTTCCTCGCAAGAAGGTACCCACCTCGACCTCAATTTGTGGTGGTGAAAGTGCAAAACGTACTGAAGTTCGGCAATCCACATCCTCCACTTCATCTGGCATTAGCAGCAGGACCACCACCACCAGTATCGCCGCCTCCTCCGGCCCCCAAAGACATTTCAAGTCTCCAGTTTGGGACTTCTTTAGTGTTTGCCCAAAAATGGAAAACGTAGCCATTTGTAGCATTTGTAAGCTTCGAGTTGGTCGTGGTAAGCTTGGTTCTAACTATGGTACCGGAGGCCAGAGAGGTCATCTTAAGAGAGCGCACCCTGTCCAATGGTTTCCGCACCTAGAGGCGTTTAAGGAAGCCGGAATTGCACGTAATGAAAACGTTGATTTTTCATCTGATGATGACGAGGAGGAAGAAGACGATTCAAACACTTCACTTACACCCAGTACCCCTGTCAGCAGCACACCCCATGTGAGGCACACTAAGAGTGTGGGAGAGAGTGAGACATCAATGCGGAAAAGTTCATCAGCGAGCGTAACTGGGTCGAAGATATCATCATCATCCCGTAAATCCTTGGTCCAGGGCAACATTAAAAAGATGTTGTTTACAGAAGCGCAATATGAACGCAACCACCCACTGACGCGTCTGTATAACACTAAGCTGGCTAAAATGCTAGCTCTGGACCTTCTCCCTTTTCCTTTTGTAGAAGGGGTTGGTTTTCTAGAATTAGTGGCAGCGCTCTGCCCTAAATGGAAGGTTCCTAGCCGGTTCTATTTTGCCTGAGTTGCGGTTCCAGCACTACATGAAGATGTTCTGAAGGTGATTGGGGCAGCTTTGCAGAAGAGTGCTGTTCACACTATACATCTGACAACAGACATGTGGACCAGTGGCGCAGGCGCTGATTACATGTGCATCACTGCACACTGGGTCTCTTTTTCAGGGGCTAAAGCAAAGCTAAACGCAGGTGTTGACGCGGACATTGTTTTTAAAGCTGCTCGGAAACATGCAACACTAGCCATGTTTGGTTTGGAGAAACGTCACACAGCAGATAACATTTTGGATGTCTTTAACACAAAGGTCCTTAACTGGCTGTCCCCACTAAAACGCCAGGTTGGTTATGTTTCCACGGACAATGGCTCCAATATAGTTAAGGCCATGAGGGACGGTGACTATTTCAGAGTGCCGTGTTTGGCGCACTGTATAAACCTGGTTGTCCAAAAATTCTTGGGTAATAAAGGCAGTGCAGCGTACAGTGTATTGGACACCTGCCGAAAAATGTGCAAGCATTTCAGCCATTCTTTTAAGGCCCGGAAGCAGCTGAGGAGCCTGCTATATCAACGTCAAATGCCAGTGAAAGCACTCATCCAGGAGGTGGTAACACGTTGGAACTCAACCTTCTACATGCTTGAGCGTCTGTATGAGCAGTATAAGGAACTCGATCAATATTTCCTTACAGAGGGTACAGAGGAGCTGAGGATGGGTGCGGCGCAATGGAACATAGTTCAAAGCCTGACACGCATGCTTCGTCCTTTTGAGTTCTTCACGCGTGCAGTCAGCAAGGAGGACTCTAATTTGGGAAAAGCTATCCCATTGTTGTACATGCTGGAGGACCAACTGAAGGAGGTGTGTTCTGTGTTTGAAAAAGATGAAAAAAACCAAGACTCTTTGCTTCTGGCTGAGAAATTATTAGAGCTCCCACAAGGTGATGAACGTCTTAAAAAGATCCACTCAGAAGAGCATTACATTTGTGCTACTATTCTGGATCCACGCTACAAAAAGGCGCTGGCAGGCCAAGCATTCTTTCCTTTTGATGATGAACATGTTCCAAAGTACAAACGTTGGCTAGCCTTGTCAGCCAAGAGGTTTGAAAGAGAACGGCTGGAAATTGAAGGAAATGGCAGTACATCAGCAGGCCATCCCCAGTCAAAACAATCCACTTCTGCACCTGTGGCTGTGGCACAAGTGACCTCTCAGCCGTTAAAGACACCGGCAACCGGATCATCTGCACGAGACACAACAGAAACATTGGAGGCTGAAGAGGATTGGCTAGCTCTGCATGGGTTTGGTTCTCAAAAGGTCAGAGGCACAGCAAGAGCTAAGCAAAGTGGAGGAACCTTGGATGAGGACCTTGAGTCGATGGTGAAGGACTATCTGAATGACTCAACAGAGGTCTATGTTAATTCTGACCCATTGGCGTATTGGCATGGGAAAAAAGAATTGTGGCCACAGCTCACCAACCTGGCTTTAAACTACTTGTCTTGCCCACTCGCAAGCGTGTCTTCTGAACGGGTTTTCAGGGCTGCTGGTGGCATTGTAACTCCCAAACGGAGCCGCCTCTCGCCCAAAAATGTGGAGAGGTTAACAATGATCAAGATGAATCAGCACCTCATACCACCAGATTTCAGAGTACGAGAAAGCGTGCCGGATGAAGAGGAGGTGGCCAGCAACATAGATGAGGGAATTTCTACTCTGTCAGGTAACACTGAGCTCACCCTGCCTGAATTCGCAGAGTATGATGACGAAGCCTTATTCTTATTCCTGGACCGTGATACCGAGCCCTGAAAATGAGACAACGAATCAATAACTTTCTTTTTCGTCCTTATTCACTTTTATTCCTGTGTGTCTGTCTTTCTTTGTTGTGCACAGTTAATATATTTCAAACTTTAATCAGATAATCACAAAATCAAGCCCATCAGCAGAACTGTCTTCACTGGTTTGCTAATTGATTTGAAGTTGCCGCAGTCTGCATTCCTCAGGTTCACAAGTTCAGAAGAACATGCTCCTCTATCCTCCTCCTCCAGACTCCTATTTCCATCAAACCAGAGGGCTGGTTTACGCCCAACGAAGAAAGACTCAGCACTTGTGGGGGTGTTGTTGTACCTCTTTGCAGGTGAGTTGACGGCTCTGGGACCATTGTTGGGAAGCTCTAATACCGGATAAAAGTGGTTTGGACCAAATCCCAGGCGGAAAATTTTTTGTGTTTTTGATGACTTGCTTGCCTTTGAGGTGCTCTTAGGGGGGGTTCCGTCTGTTTGTGGGTGAGTTTCGTGGTCTGGGAGCACTGCTGGGACACTCTAATCTTGATTGCATTTGCTTTTCAGGAAATCCGTCGTGGCAACCCCGACTTATGGCCTAGCTACGCAGCGCGTTTGGACCGAAGGCCGAGAAATATTGCAAGTATGAGATTTTGCTTTTGGCCTGTTTGGGGGTGTTATGCTTCTTGGCGGGTGGGTTGGCGGGTCTTGGGGCATTCCTGGGAAGGTCTAATACCGGGTAGAAGTGGTTGGGACAAAATCCAGGCCGATTTTTTTTTGGCTATTTCTGACATTTTGCTCAATGTAGCGTTTTCGGGGGCCTGTTTGGGGGGCTTCCTGGTGTTTGTGGGTGAGTTTCGGGGTCTGGGAGCACTGCTGGGACACTCTAATCTTGATTGCATTTGCTTTTCAGGAAATCCGTCGTGGCAACCCCGACTTATGGCCTAGCTACGCAGCGCGTTTGGACCGAAGGCCGAGAAATATTGCAAGTATGAGATTTTGCTTTTGGCCTGTTTGGGGGTGTTATGCTTCTTGGCGGGTGGGTTGGCGGGTCGTGGGGCATTCCTGGGAAGGTCTAATACCGGGTAGAAGTGGTGGGGACAAAATCCAGGCCGATTGTTTTTTTGGCTATTTCTGACATTGTGCTCAATGTAGCGTTTTTGGGGGCCTGTTTGTGGGGCTTCCTGGTGTTTGTGGGTGGGTTTCGGGGTCTGGGCGCACTGCTGGCTATATATACTTTACTTTGCAAGAGGTTTGAAGCAAATCCATGGTGGCAGAGGGGAGTTAGGGCCTAGCTGCAGAGCGCGCGCGGAGTGATTTGGGAAATTTGTGAAAAATTGACAAAGTCCCCATTTTTGTACTTTTGCTCTTTGGCTGTTTGGGGGTCTTCTACTCGTTTTCTCCTGGGTTGACGGCTCTGGGGCCATTGCTGGGAAGCTCTAATACCGGATAAAAGTGGTTTGGACCAAATCCCAGGCGGAAATTCTTTTGTGTTTTTGATGACTTGCTTGCCTCTGAGGTGCTCTTAGGGGGGGTTCCGTCTGTTTGTGGGTGAGTTTCGTGGTCTGGGAGCACTGCTGGGACACTCTAATCTTGATTGCATTTGCTTTTCAGGAAATCCGTCGTGGCAACCCCGACTTATGGCCTAGCTACGCAGCGCGTTTGGAACGAAGGCCGAGAAATATTGCAAGTATGAGATTTTGCTTTTGGCCTGTTTGGGGGTGTTATGCTTCTTGGCGGGTGGGTTGGCGGGTCTTGGGGCATTCCTGGGAAGGTCTAATACCGGGTAGAAGTGGTTGGGACAAAAATCCTTGCGGAAAAGCCTTTTGGCACTTTTTGTAACTTAGGGTTCGTTAGGGTTAGCCCTAGCAGCAGGATTGCATGTGTTTCGGGGTGTTCTAGATTTTTGCAACTGAGTTCTGGGGTCTTAGAGCACTCGTGAGAATGTGTAATTTTGGTTGCAAGTCATTTGAAGAAAATCCATGGTGGGAAAGGGGGGATTTGGCATAGTTAAAGAAAGCCTTTGCCACTATTCTTAACTTAGGGTTCGTTAGGGTTAGCAGTATTTCTATTGCATGTGTTTGAGTGGGGGGATTTCGAGTCTTGGAGCGATGCTGGCTATGGATACTTTTGCTTGGTTGCTTGCAAGTGGTTTGAATGCAATCCACGGTGGGTAAGGGGTAATTAGAAAGGGGGTACTTCGGCCTACTTTTACTTTCAAAGTAAGTTTTGTCACCAGTTTTCTGCTAGGCCTCGTTTTTTGAGATTTGATTGGGGGTCTTCTACATTTTTGCGACTGGCTTTAGTAAGGGTCTGGGTGGGAGCACTGCTAGGAAGATCTAATTTTGTTCTAAAACACAGTTTACAGTACACCTAGCTTGAGGGGAAAGATCCGCTACATTAATTTGCCCCTACTTATTTATTCTTCAAAAGGTGACTCAGACAGAGTACGCACTTTCAAAAATATTGTACTGTCTACTAGGAAAATCAAATTGTGACTTTTTGCACTCCACAGCCTACGTACCTTATATTTATTTATCAGTGGTGTTGTAATATTATATCACTTCCTGTTTTTCGTTGAATAATTACAGGCCGGGTTTCAGTCTCTGCAATGGGGAAAAAAGGATGGAGTCAGGCTTCACATTAGCGAGCCACAATTCAGCATCAGGCAGGCAGTGGACAGGGTGTCTTCTGGTGACCAACATCGATGGACGAAGCGTCGGCTGCAATGGAGGAGTGCCGCTAATAGGAGGATTTTTTTTCTGCAGGCAACTTACTTACCACTTCCAACAGGACAACTACAACAACATAGATACAGTATCCCTTGCCTTTTTCTCTGACTGTGACTGCATTTCTTGGATCTCTCTCTGCTTCTAAATTGATCCCTTAACACATCACTTAGTCCACTCCACTATCACATCTGCACCACACATAGTCATTTGTAAGTGCTCCTACGTAATTCGCAAGTCGCAGCACGCCCCAGCCCGTAGAGGACTGGGATGGCCGCAATGATGAAGCATGTCACCAAGGGGCAACCCTGGTGAGTGAGGGGACACCTAGAAAAAAAGCAATTTCTCCTTTTCTATCTACTATACCTTCCAGACCAACCCCATTGAGTGTTGTTGTGAATGGATTTATAGTGACCAGCAAGGCTCTCAGGTATCTGGCTACAGAGACCTTATGTTGAATATAGTTATCAATAATTCCACACACGCCCTGTACTGTCGCATTCTTTCTTCCACAGTTGTCGAAAGTACTACTTACTTTTCACTGACATGCATGCAGTAGTGCATGCACTTTCAAAGATTGATGGATAGGTTTGTACCCAAAGAATTGTTTATGTTCAATTGTTTGTCCATGCTGTGCTTTTTTTACAGGGTGTCTTCTGGTGACCAACATCGATGGACGAAGCGTCGGCTGCAATGGAGGAGTGCCGCTAATAAGAGGATTTTTTTTCTGCAGGCAACTTACTTACCACTTCCAACAGGACAACTACAACAACATAGATACAGTATCCCTTGCCTTTTTCTCTGACTGTGACTGCATTTCTTGGATCTCTCTCTGCTTCTAAATTGATCCCTTAACACATCACTTAGTCCACTCCACTATCACATCTGCACCACACATAGTCATTTGTAAGTGCTCCTACGTAATTCGCAAGTCACAGCACGCCCCAGCCCGTCGAGGACTGGGATGGCCCCAATGATGAAGCATGTCACCAAGGGGCAACCCTGGTGAGTGAGGGGACACCTAGAAAAAAAGCAATTTCTCCTTTTCTATCTACTATACCTTGCAGACCAACCCCATTGAGTGTTGTTGTGAATGGATTTATAGTGACCAGCAAGGCTCTCAGGTATCTGGCTACAGAGACCTTATGTTGAATATAGTTATCAATATTTCCACCCACGCCCTGTACTGTCGCATTCTTTCTTCCACAGTTGTCGAAAGTACTACTTACTTTTAACTGACATGCATGCAGTAGTGCATGCACTTTCAAAGATTGATGGATAGGTTTGTACCCAAAGATTTGTTTATGTTCACAATTGTTTGTCCATGCTGTGCTATTTTTTCTTGTCTCCCAAAACCTTTCCCAAAAACCCCGTACCCATCCATTTTTCAAACCCTAACCCTCTTCCCCCGGGCTGTGTGGTTTTGATTGATGTGTGACTAAATTACAGCAACAAATCCACACACTTGCTGGGGAGGATAAGGTGATAGCAACAGGCTGGTGAAGAAATCCGAGGATATATTCTTACTCTGCTTGACAAAGACCCATGGCTAATGTCAAAGAACTTCAACCAAATTAGTTATTCTTTAACATTTGTTAGGCTAAAATGTGGCACTGTTCTAGTGTACTTCTGTCACCTGCTATATTCTGTATTGTACCGTTGTATTGCTCAGGAGGACAAACCAGATTTCATTTTCTTTTTTTTCATAGGCAAGCAACTGCCACTGTGTCACACCACTAGTACCACCGCTATGAGGAAATGTTATCCGCCCAGGATTGCCAACCTTATTTGCTGTTTCCCGTGGAGCCAGCCCTGGGCCTAGCCCTACTTGCAAACAGAAATTACAGGTAAGATAGGAGTTTGGTTGGAGGTAGTATAATGGAGTATTAGGAGAGACGAGAGATTTGATTGACGGTAGTACTTCTAAAGTCCTAGGACTATTCAGGAAAACAAACTTACTGTTATGTTAAACCCCCACCCACCAGACTCAAAAGCAGTAAAAAACAGGTATGGTCAGATAAAGTTTCAAAAAGTATATTTTTATAGCCCTAACAAAAGAATCTCCCGCAAGACCCTCCCTAACCCCAACGATTGTCCTTCAAAAGTCCCCAAAAATCCCAACTCCCAATTCCCACTCCCCAAAAGTCTCTAAAAAAGGGGCAAGGGACACTATGGCAGGGTGCTGTTGGAATTAGCAGCCAGGGCATCATGCTCCTTGCGGAGGGTGGCAAGTTCGAAGCGGAGGCCCTCCACCACGTTCTTATAGTTATGGACCTCCTGCTCCAGGTAGGACAGTCTGAGGGATAAGCGGCGCCGGTGTGCCTTGCAAATCCTGTGAGGGGCAGCTGTTTTCTTTGCTGCTGGGCGGGGGCGTTTGGCTTTGGTAGCCCGGCTCCGTACCGCTGGAGCACTGCGCTGGCTGGCAGCCCGCACGGAGGAGGATGCAGCTGTCCCAGTGGACGTTGTTGTTGTACCAGACTGCGTCTCCTCCTCCTCCAGGTCCACCAGCCGCCGATATTCAGCAACAGTGGCATCCAGCCTCCGTTGCCGGGCCATTCGAGCCAGCTCCTTCCTCCTTGATGGTGTCTTGGATTTGGAAGGAGCAACTACATGAAAAAAGAAAGACATAGTCTGTAACCAATGCTCCTTAAGATTAACACAAAATGATTGAGCAGAAAGTTGTCACAGTACAAGTAGCAAATTGAAAGCACAGTACATAACTATTGAGGACAGTATCTATGTAACCTCTGACTTCTTCATCCTTGCTCTAACATTAGTGGGAGTTTAAGGAACAAATTCTACGAGCACTATGGACTTCTATTACAGTCGACTATGACAGTACACCACTCTTATTCTTCTTCTTCTCTCTTGTTTAGGAAAATTGGTACGTTATCTTATGCAAGCCGGCATAATGCCAGCGCAGTGAACTTGCACCCGAGAAAAACAGACGCACACCATGGTGAGTGAGACAGACTTGCGTTACTGTACCGGTCCAGTACATGCAGGTGGTGAAGCTCTTACTTTTCTATTACGGGTGGCACTGAGAATACTCTGTTAAAAGGGCTACTGCTTAATTAATTTAGCTTTCACCCTACAGTGCAAATGAGTATTAGAAAAGGAAAATGAAGAAGCTAAATTATCTGATTATCTATCACTTCACATGGGATGTATTTGATGACATATGGGATGACTTTAGGTGCTTTGCTTATTATTGAGTGAACAGTGATACCCCCACACATGAACGACGTACTACTACTAAACTAAAGTTATTAAGGGAGGTAGGGAGTGTCCACCGTAATAACCGGATATATGCTGTGCTTGCAGTTGCAATACAAACTACTGCTACTATTCATGGTAGTCTTTGGACAACGTTACAACTTCTTTTCGTTGCCTTTCCTACACTGGAACGGACGTGCGGGTGCGGTGTTACATGCTCTTCAAAGTAACACTTAGTTCATCCAGTGACCGTCTACTCTCTCTAGATACACATATGCTATCTAAGAGTCAGATAGTACCATGAATGATCCAGGCATCCATCCATTCAAAGTATATTGCACACATACAGTTTCTGTCTCACCCACCCAGGCTGTTCTCCTTCCACCCATCCTTGCTTCATCATTCACCCAGCCATGCACCATACCATTTTCTTACCTTCCCAGCCACCTCGGGGACCAAGCAAACACATATCATTCTTCTTTGCCAGTCATCATTACATTTCTCGTGCTTCCACACTTACTTACACCCTTCTTTCGCTTTTCGTTCATCCCATCCATCAAGTTCACCTCAGATCTGATTGGGATTCTTCTCGCCAAAAACTTCACAGCTAAGTCGAAGTACATTTAGAGGAGGCTACTACCTGCTTTTTTTATAATACACCCGTGCAGAAAGCACACTCTGCAGTCTTCAATCTCAATGACTAAGGAATGTATAGCTTACCTCTGCCCGCCACCGCCGTGTGAACCCTCACAGGCATGTCCTTGTCCGGCACTTGCACCGCCTCCTCCCCAGAGTGGTCCTCCTCGTCCAATGCCACCACCACCTCCGCGCTGGCCCCGTCTCCAGATGTTCCACCTGCAAAGTACATTTAATAATGTTAGAATACACCACTCACTACTATATAATATTTGGTCTAGGAGGAAGAAAGATATGTGAAAAAAGTGTACAATTTAATAATTTTTGACTGTGTACTCTAGAGTAAAAATGTCCCTTTTTCCAGGGAAGGCTGTTGTCTTGCTGCACTTTTTGGCACAACTGATGAATGTTTGCTTTTTACTTTTTAACACGCACCACTTTTTCTCCTAACAGACAGAACCTTGACTTCTAAGAACACGAGCAGGATCAAGTTCAAACCAGGTGAGAGCTCGGCTCGACCACAAGAAATGTGTCCAATTAATCGTCAGCACTAAGCACTTTTCCATTTTCAGTTACACGTTCACTTTTATGACAAACTTGAATTTAATAAATGTGTTTACTTTTAATAAAGCTTTTAAACTTAAATAGACTCTGTGGTTTTTGGTCCTCCAGACTAGAGTGGATGAGCTAAAGGTTTTCGAATTTTTGCAAGCATGAGTCGGTGCCTCTGCCATTGGTGACTTTGGGAGCTAAATGACTCTGCCACACTATCTAGTCAGTAAGGAGATTGGGGGTTCAACTACAAAGTCTGTTATCACTGAGGTATGTGGAAAGTCTAACAGTTACAGCACCTATTATAATTGATAAGCTAAGCGATGCATTATTTAGTGTCCATAGTTCTGTTTGTGCAGATTTGTCCCTGCAACAGTAGTAGAATGGATTGTCCTCCTATCCAAACCAAAAGTAAAGTAGTATCTTATTCTTTCTTGGTGGTGGTCATTCACCTTTTTATTGTTGGCAATGGTCAAAGCATAAACATTTAGAATACTTGAAAAGACATTATGGACAATCCCAGAGGACTGCACTCAGTGCATAGAGCTATTGCTGACTAGAATGGGAGTCCAATGGAAATGCCAAATGTGCAATCTTAGTTAGCTACATAGACAGACTAATAAGAATAATCTAGTAATACCACACGGAGTCATAGTCGAGGCAGGATAAGAATTTAGATCCTGTCTACAAGAAGATCAAAGACGATTTAGAAAAAATCGAATGAGGAACGTTAGGAAAAAATAAGTACTCTATATTAAAATTAAAACTTACTGGGGCCAGCAAAGGAGCCCTCGACTGCCCGGTCCTGGCCTGCATCGACAACAGCACCCTCCTCCTCCTCCTCCTGTGTCCTCCTCTTGCCCCTGGGGGAAGCTGATGTACAACATGAAAGAAAGAAAAACAGAAAACATGGATGATATTTCTCAACCAAATCAAACATTTCAAAAGAACTAACAAAGTAACAAAATATTTTTGCGAAATAGCAAATAGGGAACGACTCCACGGGATATATTATTGACCAATCTCATGTGGTCGACTACGTCATTACTTTAGTATTGCTTGATTTGCGGACCGTCGAATTGGAAACTACCCTATGTAACTCACTAAACAAAGTACTAAAAAGGTTTGCCTAGGATTGGCAGGCAGCAGTCCGCAGCCCGCAAAGTGACAGCCAAAGTCCATCATGATTGAAGATCAGCGACAACACTAAAGTTTCCTACTACATTCACCAGTCATTAAAATACTCAAACTATTAATCCACCACCACTATTTCTTCTTATCGCCATGTGTACAAAGGAAGGACTGGACTTGAGTCTGTAGGGGCTGATTTAGAAGGCCCTTGCGGCTCTTTTGCTCCATTGTTGCGTGACTTTTGTGACGCAGCGACAGCACAAAAGAGGCGCAATGGTGCGGCGTATATTAACAACGTGACGCATATGGGAGATGCATCATGTTGTAAAGCCCTGCGCCAATAGGGGGCGTTCCGGCGCAAGGGAGGACGTTCCTGCGCAGGAACGCATCCTAAAAGTGGCTGAGGGAAATCTACAAGATTTCAATCAGTCACTTTGAGGACAATGATGCATGACTCAAACCCTGCGCCTGCTTGAAGCAGACGTACGGCTTGACGCAGCATTGGGGAGATAGGGCACCCCAGAGCATTGATGGAGCTGCACCATCGTTGCGACGCAACTCCAGCAATGTGCCGCCTTTACGGCACAGATGCGTAACGCTTTGGTGACGTTTTGGGCCCATGGCGCGCCGCATTGTAAATACGGCGCACCATGGGTGATGGTGGCGTGACGCACAATTACTGGCGCATCCCTGCAACTTTGCAGGGATGCGCCGGTAATTAAAAATCTGAACCTTAGTGTGTAGCATTACGCAGTTCTTTCAACTACACTCATACATAATTTCACAGGCCAATGAAATGAACACAAAATCTAAAACAAATAAGCATAGTAGCAACACTACTGAGAAGAAGGAGAGCAGTGTACCTGAAATGCACAGAAGATTTTTAAATAAAATGTACCTACAAAGTAATGAGCAGCATTATTGCTCTTGGTAAAAAACAAAAATTTGCAATATAATAACACAGCAGGAGAAAACATAGTAGTAAAGACATAGCTACTACTACTCACCAAGCCCGGGGATCTCAAGGCCAAGGAGGTCGAGCAGATCTCGCTCACGGGTCAGGACATCCGTCCAGCGGTGGGTGGCCTGGTAGTAGGTGCGCCAGACCCGAGAGTGGTGGTAAATGGCCTGGCACACCTTCTCCCACCGCTTCCGGCGCTCCCGGGCCCCGTACCCGGCACTGATCTTGCCGCCTCCCATGATGGTCCTGGGGAGGCGGCGCTGAACATAAAAAATGAGTTGGGCCACCTGCTCCGGGGTAAAGATCTCCCGTGGCATCACTAGCTCCCCCCTCAAACGCCCGCACGGGAGCCGGACACGGGGTGCGGGACCCTTCCCCTTCTCGGGATGCTTCCCGGCTCCCTTCACCATGGTCTGGGCGGAAAGGAATAAAGAAAATAGAATAGGGAAGAGAAGAAAAGAAAAGAGTTTACAAAAGTAGTTTAAAATTAACCAAAAGTAGCAGTAAACACAAAAATATAGGGCTAGAAAAATAGAGGGATAGATAATAAGTAAAATAGATTAAAAAAAACTTCAAACAAGCAAAGGATGGCAGAGATTGACAGAGGATACAAAGACCATGCCCAGAACCATAGCAATGAATGAGAAACAAGATGGCCGCGCCCGTTCACGACCGCGCGGGTAAGTTCGCGCGAGATTTTTCTTTCTTTCATGTTGTACATCAGCTTCCCCCAGGGGCAAGAGGAGGACACAAGAGGAGGAGGGTGCTGTTGTCGATGCAGGCCAGGACCGGGCAGTCGAGGGCTCCTTTGCTGGCCCCAGTAAGTTTTGATTTTAATATAGAGTACTTATTTTTTCCTAGCGTTCCTCATTCGATTTTTTCTAAATCGTCTTTGATCTTCTTGTAGACAGGATCTAAATTCTTATCCTGCCTCGACTATGACTCTGTGTGGTATTACTAGATTATTCTTATTAGTCTGTCTATGTAGCTAACTAAGATTGCACATTTGGCATTTCCATTGGACTCCCATTCTAGTCAGCAATAGCTCTATGCACTGAGTGCAGTCCTCTGGGATTGTCCATAATGTCTTTTCAAGTATTCTAAATGTTTATGCTTTGACCATTGCCAACAATAAAAAGGTGAATGACCACCACCAAGAAAGAATAAGATACTACTTTACTTTTGGTTTGGATAGGAGGACAATCCATTCTACTACTGTTGCAGGGACAAATCTGCACAAACAGAACTATGGACACTAAATAATGCATCGCTTAGCTTATCAATTATAATAGGTGCTGTAACTGTTAGACTTTCCACATACCTCAGTGATAACAGACTTTGTAGTTGAACCCCCAATCTCCTTACTGACTAGATAGTGTGGCAGAGTCATTTAGCTCCCAAAGTCACCAATGGCAGAGGCACCGACTCATGCTTGCAAAAATTCGAAAACCTTTAGCTCATCCACTCTAGTCTGGAGGACCAAAAACCACAGAGTCTATTTAAGTTTAAAAGCTTTATTAAAAGTAAACACATTTATTAAATTCAAGTTTGTCATAAAAGTGAACGTGTAACTGAAAATGGAAAAGTGCTTAGTGCTGACGATTAATTGGACACATTTCTTGTGGTCGAGCCGAGCTCTCACCTGGTTTGAACTTGATCCTGCTCGTGTTCTTAGAAGTCAAGGTTCTGTCTGTTAGGAGAAAAAGTGGTGCGTGTTAAAAAGTAAAAAGCAAACATTCATCAGTTGTGCCAAAAAGTGCAGCAAGACGACAGCCTTCCCTGGAAAAAGGGACATTTTTACTCTAGAGTACACAGTCAAAAATTATTAAATTGTACACTTTTTTTCACATTTCTTTCTTCCTCCTAGACCAAATATTATATAGTAGTGAGTGGTGTATTCTAACATTATTAAATGTACTTTGCAGGTGGAACATCTGGAGACGGGGCCAGCGCGGAGGTGGTGGTGGCATTGGACGAGGAGGACAACTCTGGCCCACAGCCAGAGAAAGTCGTAAACCAGTGAAACAAAAGCAAAAAATCTGGGTGATCATAGGATTGCAGACCCTACTCTCCTACAGTAGCCTCCTCTAAATGTACTTCGACTTAGCTGTGAAGTTTTTGGCGAGAAGAATCCCAATCAGATCTGAGGTGAACTTGATGGATGGGATGAACGAAAAGCGAAAGAAGGGTGTAAGTAAGTGTGGAAGCACGAGAAATGTAATGATGACTGGCAAAGAAGAATGATATGTGTTTGCTTGGTCCCCGAGGTGGCTGGGAAGGTAAGAAAATGGTATGGTGCATGGCTGGGTGAATGATGAAGCAAGGATGGGTGGAAGGAGAACAGCCTGGGTGGGTGAGACAGAAACTGTATGTGTGCAATATACTTTGAATGGATGGATGCCTGGATCATTCATGGTACTATCTGACTCTTAGATAGCATATGTGTATCTAGAGAGAGTAGACGGTCACTGGATGAACTAAGTGTTACTTTGAAGAGCATGTAACACCGCACCCGCACGTCCGTTCCAGTGTAGGAAAGGCAAGGAAAAGAAGTTGTAACGTTGTCCAAAGACTACCATGAATAGTAGCAGTAGTTTGTATTGCAACTGCAAGCACAGCATATATCCGGTTATTACGGTGGACACTCCCTACCTCCCTTAATAACTTTAGTTTAGTAGTAGTACGTCGTTCATGTGTGGGGGTATCACTGTTCACTCAATAATAAGCAAAGCACCTAAAGTCATCCCATATGTCATCAAATACATCCCATGTGAAGTGATAGATAATCAGATAATTTAGCTTTTTCATTTTCCTTTTCTAATACTCATTTGCACTGTAGGGTGAAAGCTAAATTAATTAAGCAGTAGCCCTTTTAACAGAGTATTCTCAGTGCCACCCGTAATAGAAAAGTAAGAGCTTCACCACCTGCATGTACTGGACCGGTACAGTAACGCAAGTCTGTCTCACTCACCATGGTGTGCGTCTGTTTTTCTCGGGTGCAAGTTCACTGCGCTGGCATTATGCCGGCTTGCATAAGATAACGTACCAATTTTCCTAAACAAGAGAGAAGAAGAAGAATAAGAGTGGTGTACTGTCATAGTCGACTGTAATAGAAGTCCATAGTGCTCGTAGAATTTGTTCCTTAAACTCCCACTAATGTTAGAGCAAGGATGAAGAAGTCAGAGGTTACATAGATACTGTCCTCAATAGTTATGTACTGTGCTTTCAATTTGCTACTTGTACTGTGACAACTTTCTGCTCAATCATTTTGTGTTAATCTTAAGGAGCATTGGTTACAGACTATGTCTTTCTTTTTTCATGTAGTTGCTCCTTCCAAATCCAAGACACCATCAAGGAGGAAGGAGCTGGCTCGAATGGCCCGGCAACGGAGGCTGGATGCCACTGTTGCTGAATATCGGCGGCTGGTGGACCTGGAGGAGGAGGAGACGCAGTCTGGTACAACAACAACGTCCACTGGGACAGCTGCATCCTCCTCCGTGCGGGCTGCCAGCCAGCGCAGTGCTCCAGCGGTACGGAGCCGGGCTACCAAAGCCAAACGCCCCCGCCCAGCAGCAAAGAAAACAGCTGCCCCTCACAGGATTTGCAAGGCACACCGGCGCCGCTTATCCCTCAGACTGTCCTACCTGGAGCAGGAGGTCCATAACTATAAGAACGTGGTGGAGGGCCTCCGCTTCGAACTTGCCACCCTCCGCAAGGAGCATGATGCCCTGGCTGCTAATTCCAACAGCACCCTGCCATAGTGTCCCTTGCCCCTTTTTTAGAGACTTTTGGGGAGTGGGAATTGGGAGTTGGGATTTTTGGGGACTTTTGAAGGACAATCGTTGGGGTTAGGGAGGGTCTTGCGGGAGATTCTTTTGTTAGGGCTATAAAAATATACTTTTTGAAACTTTATCTGACCATACCTGTTTTTTACTGCTTTTGAGTCTGGTGGGTGGGGGTTTAACATAACAGTAAGTTTGTTTTCCTGAATAGTCCTAGGACTTTAGAAGTACTACCGTCAATCAAATCTCTCGTCTCTCCTAATACTCCATTATACTACCTCCAACCAAACTCCTATCTTACCTGTAATTTCTGTTTGCAAGTAGGGCTAGGCCCAGGGCTGGCTCCACGGGAAACAGCAAATAAGGTTGGCAATCCTGGGCGGATAAAATTTCCTCATAGCGGTGGTACTAGTGGTGTGACACAGTGGCAGTTGCTTGCCTATGAAAAAAAAGAAAATGAAATCTGGTTTGTCCTCCTGAGCAATACAACGGTACAATACAGAATATAGCAGGTGACAGAAGTACACTAGAACAGTGCCACATTGTAGCCTAACAAATGTTAAAGTATAACTAATTTGGTTGAAGTTCTTTGACATTAGCCATGGGTCTTTGTCAAGCAGAGTAAGAATATATCCTCGGATTTCTTCACCAGCCTGTTGCTATCACCTTATCCTCCCCAGCAAGTGTGTGGATTTATTGCTGTAATTTAGTCACACATCAATCAAAACCACACAGCCCGGGGGAAGAGGGTTAGGGTTTGAAAAATGGATGGGTACGGGGGTTTTTGGGAAAGGTTTTGGGAGACAAGAAAAAATAGCACAGCATGGACAAACAATTGTGAACATAAACAAATCTTTGGGTACAAACCTATCCGTCAATCTTTGAAAGTGCATGCACTACTGCATGCATGTCAGTTAAAAGTAAGTAGTACTTTCGACAACTGTGGAAGAAAGAATGCGACAGTACAGGGCGTGGGTGGAAATATTGATAACTATATTCAACATAAGGTCTCTGTAGCCAGATACCTGAGAGCCTTGCTGGTCACTATAAATCCATTCACAACAACACTCAATGGGGTTGGTCTGGAAGGTATAGTAGATAGAAAAGGAGAAATTGCTTTTTTTCTAGGTGTCCCCTCACTCACCAGGGTTGCCCCTTGGTGACATGCTTCATCATTGGGGCCATCCCAGTCCTCTACGGGCTGGGGCGTGCTGTGACTTGCGAATTACGTAGGAGCACTTACAAATGACTATGTGTGGTGCAGATGTGATAGTGGAGTGGACTAAGTGATGTGTTAAGGGATCAATTTAGAAGCAGAGAGAGATCCAAGAAATGCAGTCACAGTCAGAGAAAAAGGCAAGGGATACTGTATCTATGTTGTTGTAGTTGTCCTGTTGGAAGTGGTAAGTAAGTTGCCTGCAGAAAAAAAATCCTCTTATTAGCGGCACTCCTCCATTGCAGCCGACGCTTCGTCCATCGATGTTGGTCACCAGAAGACACCCTGTAAAAAAAGCACAGCATAGACAAACAATTGAACATAAACAATTCTTTGGGTACAAACCTATCCATCAATCTTTGAAAGTGCATGCACTACTGCATGCATGTCAGTGAAAAGTAAGTAGTACTTTCGACAACTGTGGAAGAAAGAATGCGACAGTACAGGGCGTGTGTGGAATTATTGATAACTATATTCAACATAAGGTCTCTGTAGCCAGATACCTGAGAGCCTTGCTGGTCACTATAAATCCATTCACAACAACACTCAATGGGGTTGGTCTGGAAGGTATAGTAGATAGAAAAGGAGAAATTGCTTTTTTTCTAGGTGTCCCCTCACTCACCAGGGTTGCCCCTTGGTGACATGCTTCATCATTGGGGCCATCCCAGTCCTCTACGGGCTGGGGCGTGCTGCGACTTGCGAATTACGTAGGAGCACTTACAAATGACTATGTGTGGTGCAGATGTGATAGTGGAGTGGACTAAGTGATGTGTTAAGGGATCAATTTAGAAGCAGAGAGAGATCCAAGAAATGCAGTCACAGTCAGAGAAAAAGGCAAGGGATACTGTATCTATGTTGTTGTAGTTGTCCTGTTGGAAGTGGTAAGTAAGTTGCCTGCAGAAAAAAAATCCTCCTATTAGCGGCACTCCTCCATTGCAGCCGACACTTCGTCCATCGATGTTGGTCACCAGAAGACACCCTGTCCACTGCCTGCCTGATGCTGAATTGTGGCTCGCTAATGTGAAGCCTGACTCCATCCTTTTTTCCCCATTGCAGAGACTGAAACCCGGCCTGTAATTATTCAACGAAAAACAGGAAGTGATATAATATTACAACACCACTGATAAATAAATATAAGGTACATAGGCTGTGGAGTGCAAAAAGTCACAATTTGATTTTCCTAGTAGACAGTACAATATTTTTGAAAGTGCGTACTCTGTCTGAGTCACCTTTTGAAGAATAAATAAGTAGGGGCAAATTAATGTAGCGGATCTTTCCCCTCAAGCTAGGTGTACTGTAAACTGTGTTTTAGAACAAAATTAGATCTTCCTAGCAGTGCTCCCACCCAGACCCTTACTAAAGCCAGTCGCAAAAATGTAGAAGACCCCCAATCAAATCTCAAAAAACGAGGCCTAGCAGAAAACTGGTGACAAAACTTACTTTGAAAGTAAAAGTAGGCCGAAGTACCCCCTTTCTAATTACCCCTTACCCACCGTGGATTGCATTCAAACCACTTGCAAGCAACCAAGCAAAAGTATCCATAGCCAGCATCGCTCCAAGACTCGAAATCCCCCCCACTCAAACACATGCAATAGAAATACTGCTAACCCTAACGAACCCTAAGTTAAGAATAGTGGCAAAGGCTTTCTTTAACTATGCCAAATCCCCCCTTTCCCACCATGGATTTTCTTCAAATGACTTGCAACCAAAATTACACATTCTCACGAGTGCTCTAAGACCCCAGAACTCAGTTGCAAAAATCTAGAACACCCCGAAACACATGCAATCCTGCTGCTAGGGCTAACCCTAACGAACCCTAAGTTACAAAAAGTGCCAAAAGGCTTTTCCGCAAGGATTTTGTCCCAACCACTTCTACCCGGTATTAGACCTTCCCAGGAATGCCCCAAGACCCGCCAACCCACCCGCCAAGAAGCATAACACCCCCAAACAGGCCAAAAGCAAAATCTCATACTTGCAATATTTCTCGGCCTTCGTTCCAAACGCGCTGCGTAGCTAGGCCATAAGTCGGGGTTGCCACAACAGATTTCCTGAAAAGCAAATGCAATCAAGATTAGAGTGTCCCAGCAGTGCTCCCAGACCACGAAACTCACCCACAAACAGACGGAACCCCCCCTAAGAGCACCTCAGAGGCAAGCAAGTCATCAAAAACACAAAAGAATTTCCGCCTGGGATTTGGTCCAAACGACTTTTATCCGGTATTAGAGCTTCCCAGCAATGGCCCCAGAGCCGTCAACCCAGGAGAAAACGAGTAGAAGACCCCCAAACAGCCAAAGAGCAAAAGTACAAAAATGGGGACTTTGTCAATTTTTCACAAATTTCCCAAATCACTCCGCGCGCGCTCTGCAGCTAGGCCCTAACTCCCCTCTGCCACCATGGATTTGCTTCAAACCTCTTGCAAAGTAAAGTATATATAGCCAGCAGTGCGCCCAGACCCCGAAACCCACCCACAAACACCAGGAAGCCCCACAAACAGGCCCCCGAAAACGCTACATTGAGCACAATGTCAGAAATAGCCAAAAAAACAATCGGCCTGGATTTTGTCCCCACCACTTCTACCCGGTATTAGACCTTCCCAGGAATGCCCCACGACCCGCCAACCCACCCGCCAAGAAGCATAACACCCCCAAACAGGCCAAAAGCAAAATTTCATACTTGCAATATTTCTCGGCCTTCGGTCCAAACGCGCTGCGTAGCTAGGCCATAAGTCGGGGTTGCCATGACGGATTTCCTGAAAAGCAAATGCAATCAAGATTAGAGTGTCCCAGCAGTGCTCCCAGACCCCGAAACTCACCCACAAACACCAGGAAGCCCCCCAAACAGGCCCCCGAAAACGCTACATTGAGCAAAATGTCAGAAATAGCCCAAAAAAAATCGGCCTGGATTTTGTCCCAACCACTTCTACCCGGTATTAGACCTTCCCAGGAATGCCCCAAGACCCGCCAACCCACCCGCCAAGAAGCATAACACCCCCAAACAGGCCAAAAGCAAAATCTCATACTTGCAATATTTCTCGGCCTTCGGTCCAAACGCGCTGCGTAGCTAGGCCATAAGTCGGGGTTGCCACGACGGATTTCCTGAAAAGCAAATGCAATCAAGATTAGAGTGTCCCAGCAGTGCTCCCAGACCACGAAACTCACCCACAAACAGACGGAACCCCCCCTAAAAGCACCTCAAAGGCAAGCAAGTCATCAAAAACACACAAAATTTTCAGCCTGGGATTTGGTCCAAACCACTTTTATCCGGTATTAGAGCTTCCCAACAATGGTCCCAGAGCCGTCAACTCACCTGCAAAGAGGTACAACAACACCCCCACAAGTGCTGAGTCTTTCTTCATTGGGCGTAAACCAGCCCTCTGGTTTGATGGAAATAGGAGTCTGGAGGAGGAGGATAGAGGAGCATGTTCTTCTGAACTTGTGAACCTGAGGAATGCAGACTGCGGCAACTTCAAATCAATTAGCAAACCAGTGAAGACAGTTCTGCTGATGGGCTTGATTTTGTGATTATCTGATTAAAGTTTGAAATATATTAACTGTGCACAACAAAGAAAGACAGACACACAGGAATAAAAGTGAATAAGGACGAAAAAGAAAGTTATTGATTCGTTGTCTCATTTTCAGGGCTCGGTATCACGGTCCAGGAATAAGAATAAGGCTTCGTCATCATACTCTGCGAATTCAGGCAGGGTGAGCTCAGTGTTACCTGACAGAGTAGAAATTCCCTCATCTATGTTGCTGGCCACCTCCTCTTCATCCGGCACGCTTTCTCGTACTCTGAAATCTGGTGGTATGAGGTGCTGATTCATCTTGATCATTGTTAACCTCTCCACATTTTTGGGCGAGAGGCGTCTCCGTTTGGGAGTTACAATGCCACCAGCAGCCCTGAAAACCCGTTCAGAAGACACGCTTGCGAGTGGGCAAGACAAGTAGTTTAAAGCCAGGTTGGTGAGCTGTGGCCACAATTCTTTTTTCCCATGCCAATACGCCAATGGGTCAGAATTAACATAGACCTCTGTTGAGTCATTCAGATAGTCCTTCACCATCGACTCAAGGTCCTCATCCAAGGTTCCTCCACTTTGCTTAGCTCTTGCTGTGCCTCTGACCTTTTGAGAACCAAACCCATGCAGAGCTAGCCAATCCTCTTCAGCCTCCAATGTTTCTGTTGTGTCTCGTGCAGATGATCCGGTTGCCGGTGTCTTTAACGGCTGAGAGGTCACTTGTGCCACAGCCACAGGTGCAGAAGTGGATTGTTTTGACTGGGGATGGCCTGCTGATGTACTGCCATTTCCTTCAATTTCCAGCCGTTCTCTTTCAAACCTCTTGGCTGACAAGGCTAGCCAACGTTTGTACTTTGGAACATGTTCATCATCAAAAGGAAAGAATGCTTGGCCTGCCAGCGCCTTTTTGTAGCGTGGATCCAGAATAGTAGCACAAATGTAATGCTCTTCTGAGTGGATCTTTTTAAGACGTTCATCACCTTGTGGGAGCTCTAATAATTTCTCAGCCAGAAGCAAAGAGTCTTGTTTTTTTTCATCTTTTTCAAACACAGAACACACCTCCTTCAGTTGGTCCTCCAGCATGTACAACAATGGGATAGCTTTTCCCAAATTAGAGTCCTCCTTGCTGACTGCACACGTGAAGAACTCAAAAGGACGAAGCATGCGTGTCAGGCTTTGAACTATGTTCCATTGCGCCGCACCCATCCTCAGCTCCTCTGTACCCTCTGTAAGGAAATATTGATCGAGTTCCTTATACTGCTCATACAGACGCTCAAGCATGTAGAAGGTTGAGTTCCAACGTGTTACCACCTCCTGGATGAGTGCTTTCACTGGCATTTGACGTTGATATAGCAGGCTCCTCAGCTGCTTCCGGGCCTTAAAAGAATGGCTGAAATGCTTGCACATTTTTCGGCAGGTGTCCAATACACTGTACGCTGCACTGCCTTTATTACCCAAGAATTTTTGGACAACCAGGTTTATACAGTGCGCCAAACACGGCACTCTGAAATAGTCACCGTCCCTCATGGCCTTAACTATATTGGAGCCATTGTCCGTGGAAACATAACCAACCTGGCATTTTAGTGGGGACAGCCAGTTAAGGACCTTTGTGTTAAAGACATCCAAAATGTTATCTGCTGTGTGACGTTTCTCCAAACCAAACATGGCTAGTGTTGCATGTTTCCGAGCAGCTTTAAAAACAATGTCCGCGTCAACACCTGCGTTTAGCTTTGCTTTAGCCCCTGAAAAAGAGACCCAGTGTGCAGTGATGCACATGTAATCAGCGCCTGCGCCACTGGTCCACATGTCTGTTGTCAGATGTATAGTGTGAACAGCACTCTTCTGCAAAGCTGCCCCAATCACCTTCAGAACATCTTCATGTAGTGCTGGAACCGCAACTCGGGCAAAATAGAACCAGCTAGGAACCTTCCATTTAGGGCAGAGCGCTGCCACGAATTCTAGAAAACCAACCCCTTCTACAAAAGGAAAAGGGAGAAGGTCCAGAGCTAGCATTTTAGCCAGCTTAGTGTTATACAGACGCGTCAGTGGGTGGTTGCGTTCATATTGCGCTTCTGTAAACAACATCTTTTTAATGTTGCCCTGGACCAAGGATTTACGGGATGATGATGATATCTTCGACCCAGTTACGCTCGCTGATGAACTTTTCCGCATTGATGTCTCACTCTCTCCCACACTCTTAGTGTGCCTCACATGGGGTGTGCTGCTGACAGGGGTACTGGGTGTAAGTGAAGTGTTTGAATCGTCTTCTTCCTCCTCGTCATCATCAGATGAAAAATCAACGTTTTCATTACGTGCAATTCCGGCTTCCTTAAACGCCTCTAGGTGCGGAAACCATTGGACAGGGTGTGCTCTCTTAAGATGACCTCCCTGGCCTCCGGTACCATAGTTAGAACCAAGCTTACCACGACCAACTCGAAGCTTACAAATGCTACAAATGGCTACGTTTTCCATTTTTGGGCAAACACTAAAGAAGTCCCAAACTGGAGACTTGAAATGTCTTTGGGGGCCGGAGGAGGCGGCGATACTGGTGGTGGTGGTCCTGCTGCTAATGCCAGATGAAGTGGAGGATGTGGATTGCCGAACTTCAGTACGTTTTGCACTTTCACCACCACAAATTGAGGTCGAGGTGGGTACCTTCTTGCGAGGAAGAAATATGGAAGCGGTAGGTGTTGGTGTACTACTTAACTCCAAATCTAATGATTCCATTTCCATTGCCTCCTCGTCGACATCATCATCACGCTCAGCAGCTTCTCGGGATAGGGTCAAAATGTCTCTTTGCTGCATGCCCGGTGGGGCTGCAGTGACCTTTGTGATGACTGGCTCGTCGTCATCGTGAGAGGCTTCATCACCAGCAGTATCTGTCACTTCTTGTTGAGCCTCATCACAATCCATAGCTATGAGTTTTTCGACGCCCTTCCTTTTACGCTCAGGTACCTTTGTCAGATCATGGTGTGCCTCACTGTCAGACCGCAGTTGTGGTCCCCAAGACGGATCACTTGCATCAGAAGGAGGTGGGCTTGAAGAAGATGTAGACACCCCCCTTGATCTTTTCCTTGCTAGGGATGTGGAAGACAATGAATGATCATCAGGAGGAGTGGCTTCCAATACCTCGGCTTCATTGTCGATTTCCTGATGTGCCCCTACTTCGGGAGGAACAACTATTGTGGGCACTTGTGAACCTCCATGCACCTTTGCTTGCGCATCTCCTTTTGCTGCCTCTCCTTCCACATGTACTTGGGCGTGTACTTGCACATGGTGTTGTTGTTGCGGCTGTGGTTGTTCAACACTTGTCAGATGAGTTACAACAACCTGTGTTGATTCAGGGACATTGCTGCTACTTTCTTGCGATGAGCCAACATCACTGGTCGATGGTGATTGGAGAAGTACACTGACTGCCTCTGAAGCACTCAAGGGCTTTGACTTAAGTTGGCGTGGTGGTGGAGGCACTGAACCCAATGGAGCAGGGGTGCTGCTCCCAGCTTGGTCCCCAGCAGATCCTGCTGCTGCAGGCGTACTTTTTTTTTTGCTCCCAAAAAACGTGGCGGGTGGCACACCAGCCTCCTTGGTAACTTGCTTCTTCTGCTCCTTACTAGCAACTTTCTTGCTAGAGGAGCTACAGAGAACTTTTTTGGGGGCCATCTTCTTCAGAGCAGGTCAGACAGCAGGCCGCAGTTGCACGAATTGTAGAGTTGTCTGAGGCCAGACGTGACGTCGCGTGACGTTATGCTGCACACACACACCGCTGCAGGACTTCTTCCTGGCACTGGTGGTTCTCTTGAGTCTTGTGCACCTAAAAACAATGGAAGACAGAGGAACATCAGTTCAGTTATACACCACAAAAAAAATCGAAAAACACTGCAAAATCAGCACAATCCCATTCCATCCATGCCCTCCATGATGTTTAAGTTCAAGACAGCCCACAGAAAGACTAGGCCCATGCTAGACTCAAATACCCTGCCCTGGTGAAAAGGCCACAAGTACACTGTAGGCAGGTTTACTGGGCTGAATAGCGCCTCGAAGGCGGATTCTGCTGTGAGGATGTTAATCCTTTTGCCGTGTGCTAGTTCTCGTTCATTTGCTAATGCGATTTGCACTGCTTTCACAGTTTTTTCTGTGTGACTGAATGTTTTTTCTGCTTGTGTGTACAAGTGAGATTTGATTGAAATTGGTACCTTTTCTCCCTTATTAGAGGTTAGGTACGTGAATCCGCATCTTCCAGGGATGACTCGGATTACAAGATCGATCGTGTTGTCACGTGTATCTAATTTTGTTTTTGCTAACATGTCTGTTTGCAGTGATCTCAAAATTTCTGTGTGTTTTTGAGTCCAATTGATTTGTTTAAAATCAGGTTTAATTAGTTCGTAGAGAGGTTTAACCCTCTCTGCGTAATTTAGAATGTAAGTTCTTCCGAAATTCAGAAAACCTAGAATGGATTGTAAATTCTTCAGCGTTTTTGGAGCTTGGAGTACAGCGCACTTCTCTAAGAAGTTGTCCGCTAGGATTTTCCCTTCACTTGATAATTCGTACCCTAAAAATAGTACTGTCAGATGGGCAATTCGAGACTTTTTAAAGTTGAATTTGTAACCCTCTGCTGTGAACCCAAGTATAATGGTGTTCACTTTTTCAAGTGAGTATCCAAGTCGTCGTCTGTGAGATAGATATCATCTACGTAAGATAATGCCTCATCATCATATATTTGTAGTAACTCTGTTACCCTAGCTGAGAATAGTCCTGGGCTGTTCTTGAACCCCTGTGGGAGTCGACAGAATTTTTTCTGCGACCCAAATGTAGAGAAAGCGGTCAAATATCTGCTTTCCGGTGCAATGTTTTGACAAAAGAAACCATTAGATATGTCTAATGTCGTTTTGTATTTTTTCCTAACTATGTTATTCATTAGGGCTGCACTATGCGAGTTTTGTACTGCAAAAGTTTTGCAACATGTATTAAGATGTTTGTAGTCCAAAACTAGACGATATGAATTGTCTGGCTTGGAGACAGGAAACAAAGGATTGTTCATTTGAGAGGTGCATGTTTCAATCACCCCCTGGTACTCAAGTTGATCTAAGATCTCCCTGACTTGTTTTTTAGCTTCTTGCTTAATGGGATACTGCCGTTGGGCAGTTGGTTCACTTTTTAATTGGATTTTGTGAGGAGGAGAGTCCTCATCCCATCCTACATGATTTTTATATAATGCATTTCCTTGCATATGTATATTTTTTGTGAATCGGAATGTGATTCGAGAAGGCAGGCATAATCATTTCTTCGCCACGAGGGCACTCCCTGACAAATTCCGGGGGCCAATCTTTTTCAGCTAACAGAATATCATAGCCTTTTGAGAGCTTATCCCAAAATAGACCTCTTATTTTCCTAGTCTTATCACCCTCTATACGCAATGTTATTTCGTATATTTTATGGGGCTCGCTAAGTCTGGTGTCGGCAGTTTCAACCTGAATGTATTCATTCGTGTCCACTGTCTCCAGATGACTCATCAAGATCTTGCGCGCTATACTGATTTCTGCTGCACTGTCCAACATTGTCAATGCCCACTCCCCGTTTTTCAACTGTGTCCTCAGTATTCTCGGCATGGTTGATTACTCTAATACTGGCTACCTTCTTTTTCTGAAATTGAGATTTTTTACTCTGAGCAGGTTCCTTGTCTTTGGACTTGGTGTGCTCTCCTGGGTCTGACCGTCCTCTTCTTTCCGAATTCTGTGGAAAAGATCGAGAGTGACGTGTATCAATACTTTGATATCTACCAGGTTTTTTCAGATTATCCCTATTTGTAAGGTTATATCTTTTCTCAGAGGGCTCCCTCTGGGGAGACTGGCGTTCTCGAGTCGGACTTCTTTCCCTCCGTCGAGGAGACCTTCCTCTGGACTGGAAAACTTTCTCCTTGGGAGTGGATTGCTTATTTCCATCCCAGCTCTTTTTAGGAGTGTTTGAATTATTTTTAATAAATAATTTTTCAGGATTTTTCGAGCAGTTGGGGCTTTACCGGTTTCCCACCCAAGCTGTCTCTACCTAATTCTTCATAGCATTTTTCTATGATTTTGGCAAGCTCAACAGGATCTTTTATATCTGTTTCCTTCAACTTCTGGCTGTTCGCCACAGATGCTGCTTCTCCTTTTATGTTGGCTAATAATATAGCCGAGACCTGCTTGAAGTCTTTCAGTAATTTCATACCTAGATTTAAAGCGGGCTCTGGACCGTATTCATTTTGAATCTGTTTTAGCACTTCTGGTATTACCGCCATAGACGGAACACCGTGTGTTTTGTGTAAATGGAAGCAAAGACTGTACCCCAAGTGTCGCAGTCCTCCACGTGTGGTGCGATTCCCATAGGAAGGCAAATTGTCAAGATTCTGTGTTTCTCTATAGGGGTAGTATCAGGAAATACTGCCTCTATTTGAGTGATTTTCTGTGCTAACCAGAAAGGAATTTGTTCCCGTTTTACGGGTGTTTTACCAAGACATGACTGTATGTTCTGTGGTGTAATTTTATTAGTGTTCCCCTGATGAGGGGTCAGCTGTGGTACATTAACAGCTGGCTGGACTGTTGCAGTCCACATAACATATTGGACTAATTGCCTATGTATTTTAATTAATGTTTTTAGCTGTACTAACAGATCTTCCTTTGACATTTTTACAATGTCCGGATGTGGTGTGTAGCTGGCTAGAACCGGCCACGTTGCTCCTGGTCTACCTAGTGGACCGAGCCTGGTAATGTGATCATTATGTTTTAGGGCGCCATTAAACCAGAGCAGGTGCTCTTGAAATTTAGGTGGAATTTCAATCTCCTCGAAAGGAGCGTACTCTTCCGGAGGTTCCTCTATTTTGTAATAGTGAAACTCTTTTGTTGTAGCGTTTGCCGCTGGAAAGTTTATCCATGAATAGAATACCTCTGTCTGCCGATATTCGTGAGCCTCTATCACGAAAATTACTGTACCACCTTGTGGTGTCAGTCCGTTTTCTATAAGTTTTAAAGTTATAGATTTTCTTAAGTGGACCGGGATGATAATAGCACCCGGGTCTGTGTATTCGGGACCCTGCTGAGTCGCATCTGCTGCGGCCCCATTGGTTCCGCTTTCTCCTGGCATTGTATAAATGCAAGGTTTGCAGAGTTGGTCTCCAAGGAGACAAAGATTAGGTGCACAATATTTTGGAACACTGTATCCTTCAACGTTGAATAAACCAGAGCTTTACATAGGAATCTCTTCCTACTAAGGTCGGGCGGATTTTAACCTTTCACCCACTCCAGACGTCTATTTGAGTATTTACGGGAGAAAGGGGTCTGTGTGAAATATGCACGACTGAGTTACTCTAACGTCTTGCGTTAGTTTATCGCCTTACCAAACGTTGGGCGCCATGTAGTGTAGTTCCTAGTTTCCCACTAGGCCCTGCGCATTGGAATAACATAAACAGTAGTATCGACGTGGAACTGCGGATATTCCAGGCCTCCACTGACTATGCTAAACTTAATTGGGTGTGTTACCAACTAGCTCAGAGGTCACTGGAAACTTTCTTCTCTGCATAGGAAGTGATCAGCTTCCCTGGCACAGACAAGAAGGGATTCAGCTTTCCAACAACCGTGCAACATGACAACTTTGCTCCTCAGATTAAGAGTCAATCTCTAGGGTCGTGTGAAACAATAGACATGTATTTCACTCAGTCAGATTAGTGCAGTTTACTTTCACGATATGTAGAGAATAGAGAGACGGGCGTTTGTCAATAAAGGGTTAACATTTATTGAACAGTCTTTCTTCTCGTACAAGAGAAATGTATTGCCACAATTGCAAGACTTGTTATTATAAAAAGTACGTACAATAAGATAAGTATTGCGAAATAGAACTGTAAAAGCATTGATATGGTTTCTTAGCCATAAAATGGTTTAAAAGTAATAAAACATATATACAGTCATATATACATTAGGCTAAAATACTCAACTGGTGTTTCTAACTAACCCTACCCCAGTGTGCCTGACCTAAGCCTAACACGTGGAAGGGGAGTCAGTAAGTAGCTTTAAGTTAAGTTGGTTTTGCCAAGGTTTGCTTCAAGAATTCTCATCTAAGGGTTTAGTCAACACCATACCTCTGAATAGAATGATGGAAGTCTGGTATTTCCTTCAGGGGGAACTCGGTATCCCAGTCACCCGCGAGGGTAGACCAGAAACGCTGGAGCTCTGTTCAGCGCGTCGAGAGGAGGAGGGGGGACAGCGTCCGCGGGCAGCTTGGCATCTGCTGGGCTCTTCGCAGAGGGACGGCTGTTCAGCTCCTAAGCTCACCACACCATCGTTCGCGCTTTAGCAGCGATAATGGTATCAGTAGCTTCACCAACAAAGGGACAGCAGCAGCATCAGCGTACTGCATACAGCATACAACAGCAATGGGACACCAGCAATTGCTTAAGGCAACGTTGGTAGTATTTATACCTGACAGGTGCCTGGTTTGACCCAAGTTTGCTGGACATAAGACATCAATTAAAGATGTCCCTAGGAAGTGATAGCTATCAGTTGCTCATTAGAGTTCCATTACTAATCAAAACACAGCAATCGGGGATTTCCAGGTTTGCTGAGTTGTTATCTTGTTGAAGAACTCGGAGTGTTAATCTAGGAATATCAGATAGTGACTTCTGCTCTGTCATTGCACTAATTGGTTGCAAAGGAAGTGGCAGAAACTATTCTGGAATGTGGCTCTGTTCGTGTGAGGCCAGAGATGACTTTCTGAATATCGCACTTGAACGGTTATGCCAATATAGGGAATAAATGGATTTATAGCCGAATAGGGGCATAAGGTCGCAGTATCGATCAGGAACCTAGATAAACACGCAACACCCACTCCACGTTTTCATGTCCATCAAATTACTAAAACTAGAGCAATTAGATGCATGTGTAACATTGCCCACCCCAAAATACATAAATGCATTCGAAATAGGCGTATATTGTAATACGTGAAATTTAGGTACTGTACGTTATTGAAGCATAGAAATCATTCAAAAATGATTGCATATGAAATCAATGAACGATTATGCAAAAGGAATTACACATGAAGTATCTCTGAACAGAAGAAGGGCGAGATAAATCATCACATATAAATGCATTGCAATAAATGTGCTAGAGGCTGATGTAAGTTTGTTATGTCTCTAGATGTGTTTAGAAATAGAAGTGTGAAGCTTCTGTTCTCTAAGAATAGTTTTTACCTTAAGCAAATTGTTCGTGCCAAAAAGGGGTGAATATTAAAAAAGTGTTCAATTCAAAAGAAGTAATATTTGAACGGGGAAAAATTGAGTTCCAACGCTTTTAGCAGTTTTTGTTGATCAAAACTGAAGGCCGAATTCAGAGTTCATGGGAACGCTGTGTGTCGGAAAGCTTCTCAAAAGTTATTGTTTCTGTACGGGTGAGAACATCGTATCAGACAGGCTCTCAAAGAATTGGTCTACAAAATCAGGTGACAGTTCAACCAAATTCGATAGTGCTGTAACTTGGCAGGTGTGAGAATGATTGCTGTCATCATAGTCAGGAGCGGCAATGCTCACAGATGGTCGTACCTGGGTGATGTTGCTTTTGTCACTCGCTCCACTGTTACCACCTAGTCGTAGTACAGGAGTCTCAACGAATGCCGTCATCAGGATTGGTAGCCGCTGGGGACAACACAATGCGTGAGCCGTTATTGGACTGAGCAAAGTATCGACGTCCATTGGTACTGCTGATGGAAGTGAAAGACAGATGTCCAACACGCATTCATCTCCGCATAGCATACATCGAAGTACCGGTAAGATACAGTTCTGCCATATAGGTCTGAATGAAAGGAACCAGGTCATGTTTAGATCTCTCAGCCTGGCCAATCCGAGGACGCTAGTTATCCTGTCCCGGTAGCGCATTGCTAGGATTGTCTCTTCCATTCCCATGGGAGCTATGTCTGAGTTTCGGCTTGCCATAACGAAGCAGGAGGGTCAAAAATAAAATCCCTGCTACAAGTCCCAAAAATAATGGTATGCCGCCAAAAACAGAGTGGACAAAATTAGGAACGATTCCCAAAATTGCTTGAAAAGGTGTTAGCAGTCCCGTAAAAATCGTCTTAAATATGCCTGGGATGCTTGTGGCACTAGACATGTTAAGGAGTTGGCTAAGCATTTCTACGAAATGCACGGGGCAATTTGTTGATAAAAGTTCATGAACTTCAGTAGCTGTCCTTGCAACTAGAAGATCATACGTCTCTTTTGATGACGTTATAGGCACTGTTGTCTGTAAAAGTACAGATTTCATTTTGCTTAAAGTATCAATTCGTATAGAATAGAGATTCAGACAAGGCCAGATGGGAGTCACTGTGTCTGCAGGCCCACTCGGGAACAATGCCTGCATACAGCATTTGAACATGGATGTTACGCTTACTAGATAACTTTTCCCTGGCACAAGGCCACAACATCTGTGATCCGTTCTAAGAATGTAACTCCCGTTTGCGAGTTGCATAAAGAAGGGCTCTATCTGAGTTGCAGGTGTGACAAGCTGGTGGCATGAAAGGTTGTTAGAATTTCCATCACATGCTCCGTGTAAATTAATACCCTGACACAAAAGTATACCGCTTAGTGAATGTTGACAGTTGTCACCACTAAGAAATACATTTTTGTCGCCGTCACTATAGCAAGAATGTGTGTATGGTAATTTCCATTCAGATTTTACATATCCTTTACCCAATTGTTCATACTGGCCAGCAGGTATGTACTCAAGGCACTTTTTAAATCGGAAAGTTGTTATTGGAATAGTGATAATTCCGTGTATTATCCATTCAATGACAGGACTCTCTGACATTGTCAATGGTAATCTCTCAAGTTTTTCGATGCTCAGGATTGTATAGTCTGTGCCAAACTGATTTGTTTATCAGTAAGGTTAAAAATGGAAAATAATGACGTTGTGTTGATTAAACGCCAAGGCACATAGCCTGAACGAAGATTTTGCAGCGTCCAGCCTAATTCTATAATAGAACGTAATTGAGATTGGCCATGTTGTAACATTAGCAAGTCTCTATCTATCACATCAAAGGCAGAGGATACAATATTGTCCAACGAATATATTCTGGAAGACAGAGTCATTAACCCATTGTCTACTACAGAAAGTGATTTCTCCAAATTAATACGATCAATTTCTCGTATTTTTTCAGCTGTTTCAATTTGTTTGACTTTCCAAGCCTCGTTGTACGCAGCATAGATACTGGTCGCTATGAAACGCTTTTGACGCTGTTTGCGTGGTCCAAGAATGAAATCGCGCAAATCAGCACCATCTTTTAGTAAAGACAAGTGTTGCTTAATTTCAGCCAGTGTGGATGATGTTAGCCATTCAAGGCAGAGTTTCCCTACACTGTATGTTGTTATTATCCCTGGATGTTGTCTCTGGGAATATCTCCGGTCTAGTCTGGTCATTTTTAACCCCTGTGTTTTATTCAGGAATCTATCTTGACAGCTGTTTGTGTCAGTAGGCCAGATTAACCACTTTTTCCAATCAGGATGTGATCTGTTAAAATGTAAAATTTGTGACACGTCTAACTCAATATCTGCAGTTGTATTTTCAGGTATTGGCTTTGGAATAGATGGTGTTTTAAGGTCTTTGATCTTAGCTAGGCCGAGACAAGATGTTTGGTGTATTGTGTCGTTTAAAAATAACATTTGTTCTGGTATCATGCAGGTTCTAAATAGTGCTTCAATGCCCTGTACCTGCCAATCTTTTGTACCCCAAATTGTTTTCGTTTCAATGTTATTTTTCCAATAATCAAAACCAAATGTAATCATTTTGTCATTAAATGCTTCTGAATATATCAATTTAGAATTTGTCAGCATTGTTTTCATTCCTGTTTTATCTAACAGTTTGTAATAAAACGTTTCTGCATCACTGGTGTTAAACCCTGAGAAGTATTTGAATTTCTCAAAAAATGCTTTAGAACTGCTTCTAGGTGGTGTAGCACAATGTTCCCATTGATTATACATAAAAACATTTCTAGGCTGTGCAGATTTATGCAAGTAATGATCACCATAGTGTGTGTAACAGAATAACTGCTCATAACTAGATGAACTTTGTAAATAATCATGATCTGTGAATCTAGCTGACATTACTAAATCAGACATCATGTCATTAATACTGTTAAAGTCCCAATCATCAGAGAATGTACTAGGTGTTACAAAGTCACTTAAGGAAACCTTCAGTTGATGAGGATACTTCAGGATTTCGACCGGACCATATATTTCATAGTCAGTTTTCTCCCATACTACCCCACCAGGTATTGGAATTGCTGTGACATTTACTGTTGACAGTTCTCTTTTCTTCACGTGGGATGATCTGGGTGGTTTGAGGACTAGGTTGATGTTCTGACTTGCTGTGTCCATTGTAATATATTTTCCCAAGATTAAAACTAAAATTAGGCATAGTAGGAGTATGAATACCCCTGAAATATTCCAATGCTCAATCAACGGTGAATCCAGATATAATTCTTTGATTTGCTGAAGGAGTCCTGTTGTATTTTCTTTAGAATACTTTTTTGTTTCTGGCATCACTTCGGGGTCGCTTTGATCTTCAGAGAAGTTGTCGAAGTTGATGAAATAACCAGAGGCAGTTCTGTCAATTGATGGGATTGTTCTTTCAATCTGTCTTTCGGTAGCATTTTCTGATGCCACATTAGTGTAGACTGGTGTTGTTTCTTGACGAACTGTTTCAATCTGTGTCTCAAGAGGGACGAGTTCCATGGCATTATTGCATAGTCCTTCATTGTGCACTGCCGGCTGATCGAATGTGATTAGTCTTTCAGTTTGAACCTCTTGGATTGTTGCAAGTTTGGGTATTCTGTTGTTTCTTGGGAGTCCACTGGGCCTACTGTTGATTATAGGCCACATGCTTGTGGTTTTACCAGGTCGATGGACACGACTCTGTTCTCCTTTTTACCAGCAAGGGGCGGCAGTACAACTGATCTTGTTCCGGTGACTGCTAAGACAGGTACTGCTTTTCTGTAAGAAGGCCCAAATTCCTTCTTAACCGCGATCTTTTCTCTGACTAGATCCCCAATCTTTGGAATCCAGACAGGCCTTGCTGGGGCTGTTGCTTGTGGTGCCTCGTCAGTGGTAGATGGCTGTTGCTTTAACTTTGTGTTGCTTAAGGATTTTCTTGTTTCATTCAGTTCCTGTAAAACAGCCAAACGATCCTTTACATCAAAGTCTGTTGTTCTTTCTTATACCACTGACATCTGACTATCGAGGTCCTGAACGTTCATTCTAATTCCGAACAATAGTTTGTATGGGCTGAAACCTTTTAGAGAATTTCTTGGCAAATTATTAAGACTAGTCTGGACACTTATTAGATGTTTGACCCACCCAGCGCCTGAACCTAATACCTTCGCTGTTATAGATCGATTTATGTCCCGGTTTTTTCTTTCTACCACACTATTCCCTTCGGGGTGCGACGGACAAGAATACCTTAACCCAATTCCCATGCTGGCCATGGCCTCCCTATAAGCTCGAGAGCTAAAAGCAGGACCCTGGTCAGAATGGAACGTGGTAATTGCGTATATGCCGATATGGACTCGCAGATCTCTCTTATAACAGTTCTAGCGTCAGCCGAGCGCAGGAGGCCACATTTTTAAGTGTGTTTAGCCTTAACTGTGTACATCAGGACGCGCTTCTCTTCTTTGATTGCGCAGATAGACCGCCTTATGCTGTCAAGCAGGGATCCTGAAACTACACTGGCCTGTTCATTACTGCAATCTCTGTTGCAGTTTTCACAATTTTGAGCAAAACATTGAATATCTATACTCATTCCTGGCCACCAGTACTCTGATTGTAATTCTTTCAGAGAATCTTTGATTCTTTGGTGTCTCAGACCCAACCCCATGTGTGCTTCCAGTAAGAGGAAGCCCCTCCTGCTCCTGTTTGGAATTACTCTGTCCCCCACTCCAGGGATTCGAGCAAAAGGAACGGAGTTTGCATCGATTGCGTATGCATAATTGAGTGGATAGTTTACGGGTAGTGCTGCACAGTCGCCTTTTATGGTCGTTTTTACTGCCAGCATGGTTTCCCCGTCTATGTATTTTTCTGTACGCTTTTTTGTGGCTACGGAAGCCGGATTAGTTGCTTCCGCTGTGGCTGTATTAGCCAATAAATTCCCTGCAACGTGAACGCCATCACGTTGAAGACTCTGTGCGTGTACCACGTGAGTCTTTTGTAGTTCTTTGTATAAAAGAGCTACCTGTTTCCAGAGCAATTTATGCTTTATTGTGGCACCTGTGTCATCTTTGTAATCATTTTCAATCCAACTCTGCAGTTTATTGTTGTAAGAGTTGACGCAAAAATGAGAATCGCACACGATAAGTGTCGGGAATTCACGTTCTGCATTTTCAAGCGCCATCTTTAAACATCTGATTTCAGTTCTTTGAACCGAACAGTTTCTTACAGATTCAGTTTTTGTTACTTTCGGTCTGAATTTACCGCACAGCCAACGACCTTTAATGATCGCACATGCTGCATCGTAGGATTTTCTCTCTACGTTGAAATGCTGTACAAATCCATTTGTATAGATTATACAGGCGTATTGTGGGAGAGGCAGAATTTCGATTGGCAGAGGATATTCTTTTTCATACTCTAAATCATTCAGTTCTTTGAATTGCGGGGCGAAATAGTATTTCACATCTTCCGCTCCTAGAGAATCTACACACTGTATCCACACTGTATCCATTTCGGATCCAGTGACACTGTAGGCAGGTTTACTGGGCTGAATAGCGCCTCGAAGGCGGATTCCGCTGTGAGGATGTTAATCCTTTTGCCGTGTGCTAGTTCTCGTTCATTTGCTAATGCGATTTGCACTGCTTTCACAGTTTTTTCTGTGTGACTGAATGTTTTTTCTGCTTGTGTGTACAAGTGAGATTTGATTGAAATTGGTACCTTTTCACCCTTATTAGAGGTTAGGTACGTGAATCCGCATCTTCCTGGGATGACTCGGATTACAAGATCGATCGTGTTGTCACGTGTATCTAATTTTGTTTTTGCTAACATGTCTGTTTGCAGTGATCTCAAAATTTCTGTGTGTTTTTGAGTCCAATTGATTTGTTTAAAACCAGGTTTAATTAGTTCGTAGAGAGGTTTAACCCTCTCTGCGTAATTTAGAATGTAAGTTCTTCCGAAATTCAGAAAACCTAGAATGGATTGTAAATTCTTCAGCGTTTTTGGAGCTTGGAGTACAGCGCACTTCTCTAAGAAGTTGTCCGCTAGGCTTTTCCCTTCACTTGATAATTCGTACCCTAAAAATAGTACTGTCAGATGGGCAATTCGAGACTTTTTAAAGTTGAATTTGTAACCCTCTGCTGCGAACCCAAGTATAATGGTGTTCACTTTTTCAAGTGAGTATCCAAGTCGTCGTCTGTGAGATAGATATCATCTACGTAAGATAATGCCTCATCATCATATATTTGTAGTAACTCTGTTACCCTAGCTGAGAATAGTCCTGGGCTGTTCTTGAACCCCTGTGGGAGTCGACAGAATTTTTTCTGCGACCCAAATGTAGAGAAAGCGGTCAAATATCTGCTTTCCGGTGCAATGTTTTGACAAAAGAAACCATTAGATATGTCTAATGTCGTTTTGTATTTTTTCCTAACTATGTTATTCATTAGGGCTGCACTATGCGAGTTTTGTACTGCAAAAGTTTTGCAACATGTATTAAGATGTCTGTAGTCCAAAACTAGACGATATAAATTGTCTGGCTTGGAGACAGGAAACAAAGGATTGTTCATTTGAGAGGTGCATGTTTCAATCACCCCCTGGTACTCAAGTTGATCTAAGATCTCCCTGACTTGTTTTTTAGCTTCTTGCTTAATGGGATACTGCTGTTGGGCAGTTGGTTCACTTTTTAATTGGATTTTGTGAGGAGGAGAGTCCTCATCCCATCCTACATGATTTTTATATAATGCATTTCCTTGCATATGTATATTTTTTGTGAATCGGAATGTGATTCGAGAAGGCAGGCATAATCATTTCTTCACCACGAGGGCACTCCCTGACAAACTCCGGGGGCCAATCTTTTTCAGCTAACAGAATATCATAGCCTTTTGAGAGCTTATCCCAAAATAGACCTCTTATTTTCCTAGTCTTATCACCCTCTATACGCAATGTTATTTCGTATATTTTATGGGGCTCGCTAAGTCTGGTGTCGGCAGTTTCAACCTGAATGTATTCATTCGTGTCCACTGTCTCCAGATGACTCATCAAGATCTTGCGCGCTATACTGATTTCTGCTGCACTGTCCAACATTGTCAATGCCCACTCCCCGTTTTTCAACTGTGTCCTCAGTATTCTCGGCATGGTTGATTACTCTAATACTGGCTACCTTCTTTTTCTGAAATTGAGATTTTTTACTCTGAGCAGGTTCCTTGTCTTTGGACTTGGTGTGCTCTCCTGGGTCTGACCGTCCTCTTCTTTCCGAATTCTGTGGAAAAGATCGAGAGGGACGTGTATCAATACTTTGATATCTACCAGGTTTTTTCAGATTATCCCTATTTGTAAGGTTATATCTTTTCTCAGAGGGCTCCCTCTGGGGAGACTGGCGTTCTCGAGTCGGAGTTCTTTCCCTCCGTCGAGGAGACCTTCCTCTGGACTGGAAAACTTTCTCCTTGGGAGTGGATTGCTTATTTCCATCCCAGCTCTTTTTAGGAGTGTTTGAATTATTTTTAATAAATAATTTTTCAGGATTTTCGAGCAGTTGGGGCTTTACCGGTTTCCCACCCAAGCTGTCTCTACCTAATTCTTCATAGCATTTTTCTATGATTTTGGTGAGCTCAACAGGATCTTTTATATCTGTTTCCTTCAACTTCTGGCGGATCGCCACATATGCTGCTTCTCCTTTTATGTTGGCTAATAATATAGCCGAGACCTGCTTGAAGTCTTTCAGTAATTTCATACCTAGATTTAAAGCGGGCTCTGGACCGTATTCATTTTGAATCTGTTTTAGCACTTCTGGTATTACCGCCATAGACGGAACACCGTGTGTTTTTGTGTAAATGGAACCAAAGACTGAACCCCAAGTGTCGCAGTCCTCCACGTGTGGTGCGATTCCCATAGGAAGGCAGATTGTCAAGATTCTGTGTTTCTCTATAGGGGTAGTATCAGGAAATACTGCCTCTATTTGAGTGATTTTCTGTGCTAACCAGAAAGGAATTTGTTCCCGTTTTACGGGTGTTTTACCAAGACATGACTGTATGTTCTGTGGTGTAATTTTATTAGTGTTCCCCTGATGAGGGGTCAGCTGTGGTACATTAACAGCTGGCTGGACTGTTGCAGTCCACATTACATATTGGACTAATTGCCTATGTATTTTAATTAATGTTTTTAGCTGTACTAACAGATCTTCCTTTGACATTTTTACAATGTCCGGATGTGGTGTGTAGCTGGCTAGAACCGGCCACGTTGCTCCTGGTCTACCTAGTGGACCGAGCCTGGTAATGTGATCATTATGTTTTAGGGCGCCATTAAACCAGAGCAGGTGCTCTTGAAATTTAAGTGGAATTTCAATCTCCTCGAAAGGAGCGTACTCTTCCGGAGGTTCCTCTATTTTGTAATAGTGAAACTCTTTTGTTGTAGCGTTTGCCGCTGGAAAGTTTATCCATGAATAGAATACCTCTGTCTGCCGATATTCGTGAGCCTCTATCACGAAAATTACTGTACCACCTTGTGGTGTCAGTCCGTTTTCTATAAGTTTTAAAGTTATAGACTTTCTTAAGTGGACCGGGATGATAATAGCACCCGGGTCTGTGTATTCGGGACCCTGCTGAGCCGCATCTGCTGCGGCCCCAGTGGTTCCGTTTTCTCCTGGCATTGTATAAATGCAAGGTTTGCAGAGTTGGTCTCCAAGGAGACAAAGATTAGGTGCACAATATTTTGGAACACTGTATCCTTCAACGTTGAATAAACCAGAGCTTTACATAGGAATCTCTTCCTACTAAGGTCGGGCGGATTTTAACCTTTCATCCACTCCAGACGTCTATTGGAGTATTTACGGGAGAAAGGGGTCTGTGTGAAATATGCACGACTGAGTTACTCTAACGTCTTGCGTTAGTTTATCGCCTTACCAAACGTTGGGCGCCATGTAGTGTAGTTCCTAGTTTCCCACTAGGCCCTGCGCATTGGAATAACATAAACAGTAGTATCGAAGTGGAACTGCGGATATTCCAGGCCTCCACTGACTATGCTAAACTTAATTGGGTGTGTTACCAACTAGCTCAGAGGTCACTGGAAACTTACTTCTCTGCATAGGAAGTGATCAGCTTCCCTGGCACAGACAAGAAGGGATTCAGCTTTCCAACAACCGTGCAACATGACAACTTTGCTCCTCAGATTAAGAGTCAATCTCTAGGGTCGTGTGAAACAATAGACATGTATTTCACTCAGTCAGATTAGTGCAGTTTACTTTCACGATATGTAGAGAATAGAGAGACGGGCGTTTGTCAATAAAGGGTTAACATTTATTGAACAGTCTTTCTTCTCGTACAAGAGAAATGTATTGCCACAATTGCAAGACTTGTTATTATAAAAAGTACGTACAGTAAGATAAGTATTGCGAAATAGAACTGTAAAAGCATTGATATGGTTTCTTAGCCATACAATGGTTTAAAAGTAATAAAACATATATACAGTCATATATACATTAGGCTAAAATACTCAACTGGTGTTTCTAACTAAGCCTACCCCAGTGTGCCTGACCTAAGCCTAACACGTGGAAGGGGTGTCAGTAAGTAGCTTTAAGTTAAGTTGGTTTTGCCAAGGTTTGCTTCAAGAATTCTCATCTAAGGGTTTAGTCAACACCATACCTCTGAATAGAATGATGGAAGTCTGGTATTTCCTTCAGGGGGAACTCGGTATCCCAGTCACCCGCGAGGGTAGACCAGAAACGCTGGAGCTCTGTTCAGCGCGTCGAGAGGACGAGGGGGGACAGCGTCCGCGGGCAGCTTGGCATCTGCTGGGCTCTTCGCAGAGGGACGGCTGTTCAGCTCCTAAGCTCACAACACCATTGTTTGCGCTTTAGCAGCGATAATGGTATCAGTAGCTTCACCAACAAAGGGACAGCAGCAGCATCAGCGTACTGCATACAGCATACAACAGCAATGGGACACCAGCAATTGCTTAAGGCAACGTTGGTAGTATTTATGCCTGACAGGTGCCTGGTTTGACGCAAGTTTGCTGGACATAAGACGTCAATTAAAGATGTCACTAGGAAGTGATAGCTATCAGTTGCTCATTAGAGTTCCATTACTAATCAAAACACAGCAAGCGGGGATTTCCAGGTTTGCTGAGTTTTTATCTTGTTGAAGAACTCGGAGTGTTAATCAAGGAATATCAGATAGTGACTTCTGCTCTGTCATTGCACTAATTGGTTGCAAACAAAGTGGCAGAAACTATTCTGGAATGTGGCTCTGTTCGTGTGAGGCCAGAGATGACTTTCTGAATATCGCACTTGAACGGTTATGCCAATATAGGGAATAAATGGATTTATAGCCGAATAGGGGCATAAGGTCACAGTATCGATCAGGAACCTAGATAAACACGCAACATGGAGAGCATGGGACTCACGTCTGAGTATACCCATCCCACCCGGGGTGACAAATGCAAAAACAATTGATGGACAGAATGTAGAACAATGTCATACATTCACCCCAGTACAGAGATCTGGGCCTAAATCCATTGTCTTTGTGCACTCCACACCACCCTAGTTCAGACATGGCCATATGCAAATCAGCCTTGACCCTGTGCCTCATGGGAACGGTCCTGCCCGAACTGCCCAGCCATGTCTTTCCTGGACCGGAATCAAGCATCCTAAGACCGGTTTCTGGCTATCAGCCGTCTTCAGCCAGGATAGCTTGACTCCAGTGGCCTGGAGAGCATTGGACTCACGTCTGAGCATACCCATCACACTCGGGGTGAAAAATGCAAAAACAACAATTGATGGACAGAATGCAGATCAATGTCATACATTCACCCCAGTACAGAGATCTGGGCCTAAATCCATCGTTTTTGTGCACTCCACACCACCCCAGTTCAGACATGGCCATATGCAAATCAGCCTTGACCCTGTGCCTCATGGGAACAGTTCAGCCCGAACTGCCAAGCCATGCCTTTCCTGGACCGGAATCAAGCATCCTAGGACCGGTTTCTGGCTATCAGCCGTCTTCAGCCAGGATAGCTTGACTCCAGTGGTGTGGAGAGCATGGGACTCACGTCTGAGCATACCCATCCCACTCGAGGTGACAAATGCAAAAACAACAATTGATGGACAGAATGCAGAGCAATGTCATACATTCACCCCAGTACAGAGATCCGGGCCTAAATACATCATTTTTTTGCACTCCACACCACCCCAGTTCAGACATGGCCATATGCAAATCAGCCTTGACCCTGTGCCTCATGGGAACAGTCCAGCCCGAAATGCCAAGCCATGTCTTTCCTGGATCGGAATCAAGCATCCTAGGACCGGTTTCTGGCTATCAGCCGTCTTCAGCCTGGATAGCTTGACTCCAGTGGTGTGGAGAGCATGGGACTCACGTCTGAGCATACCCATCCCAATCGGGGTGACAAATGCAAAAACAACAATTGATGGACAGAATGCAGAACAATGTCATACATTCACCCCAGTACAGAGATCTGGGCCTAAATACATCGTTTTTTTGCACTCCACACCACCCCAGTTCAGACATAGCCATATGCAAATCAGCCTTGACCCTGTGCCTCATGGGAACAGTCCAGCCCGAACTGGCAAGCCATGTCTTTCCTGGACCGGAATCTAGCATCCTAGGACCGGTTTCTGTCTATCAGCCGTCTTCAGCCTGGATAGCTTGACTCCAGTGGTGTGGAGAGCATGGGACTCACGTCTGAGCATACCCATCCCACTCGGGGTGACAAATGTAAAAACAACAATTGATGGACAGAATGCAGAACAATGTCATACATTCACCCCAGTACAGAGATCTGGGCCTAAATCCATCGTTTGTGTGCACTCCACACCACCCCAGTTCAGACATGGCCGGTGTGCACCTGTTTCAACGCATTTTTTACAACGCACTACTGTTACAACGCATCCATTACAACGCGGATACTGTTACAACTCATGTTTTTACAACGCATTTTTTTACAACGCAGGTACCTTTACAACGCATACCATTACAACGTAAGTATTGGTAAGTATATAGTTACTTTTTAAATGTTATATGTTTGGGGTAAAGGGGTATTTTTAGGGGTTAGGGTCAGTTTTGGGTTTTTGGGTAAAGGGGTATTTTTAGGGGTTAGGGTCAGTTTTCAGTTTTTGGGTAAAGGGGTATTTTTAGGGTTCAGGGTCAGTTTTCAGTTTTTGGGTAAAGGGGTATTTTTAGGGTTCAGGGTCAGTTTTCAGTTTTTGGGTAAAGGGGTATTTTTAGGGTTCAGGGTCAGTTTTCAGTTTTTGGGTAAAGGGGTATTTTTAGGGTTCAGGGTCAGTTTTCAGTTTTTGGGTAATGGGGTATTTTTAGGGTTCAGGGTCAGTTTTTAGTTTTTGGGTAAAGGGGTATTTTTAGGGTTCAGGGTCAGTTTTTAGTTTTTGGGTAAAGGGGTATTTTTAGGGTTCAGGTTCAGTTTTCAGTTTTTGGGTAAAGGGGTATTTTTAGGGTTCAGGGTCAGTTTTCAGTTTTTGGGTAAAGGGGTATTTTTAGGGTTCAGGGTCAGTTTTCAGTTTTTGGGTAAAGGGGTATTTTTAGGGTTCAGGGTCAGTTTTCAGTTTTTGGGTAATGGGGTATTTTTAGGGTTCAGGGTCAGTTTTTAGTTTTTGGGTAAAGGGGTATTTTTAGGGTTCAGGGTCAGTTTTTAGTTTTTGGGTAAAGGGGTATTTTTAGGGTTCAGGGTCAGTTTTCAGTTTTTGGGTAAAGGGGTATTTTTAGGGTTCAGGGTCAGTTTTCAGTTTTTGGGTAAAGGGGTATTTTTAGGGTTCAGGGTCAGTTTTCAGTTTTTGGGTAAAGGGGTATTTTTAGGGTTTAGGGTCAGTTTTCAGTTTTTGGGGTACAGGGTAAAAATAAATTAAATTTAATTTTAAATTAAATTATTTAATAGTAAATAAATTATATTAAATTACATTGCATTATTTTTGGGGTTGAGGGTCAGTTTTGAGTTTCTGGGGTACAGCGGTACAGGGTAAAAATAAAGTTATATTTTTTTAAATATTCAATAATTAATTTAAATTATATTTCATAAAATTACTTTAAATTATTTTTGGGGTTTAGGGTCAGTTTTCAGTTTCTGGGGTACAGGGGTACATGGTAAAAATAAAGTAATATTAATTTAAATTTACAATAATTATCGGAAATTAAATTATTTAAATTTACATTAAATTATATGTTTAAAATTAAGTTACTAATATATTTTTAATATTAACATATACTTACCTATACTTACGTTGTAATGGTATGCGTTGTAAAGGTACCTGCGTTGTAAAAAAATGCGTTGTAAATACATGCGTTGTTACAGTATCCGCGTTGTAAAAACCGCGTTGTAACGGTATGCGGAGTAAAAGTCCGCGTTGTAACATCATATATCCGACATGGCCATATGCAAATCAGCCTTGAACATGTGCCTCATGGGAACAGTTCAGCCCGAACTGCCAAGCCATGTCTTTCCTGGACCGGAATCAAGCATCCTAGGACCGGTTTCTGGCTATCAGCCGTCTTCAGCCAGGATAGCTTGACTCCAGTGGTGTGGAGAGCATGGGACTCACGTCTGAGCATACCCATCCCACTCGAGGTGACAAATGCAAAAACAACAATTGATGGACAGAATGCAGAGCAATGTAATACATTTACCCCAGTACAGAGCTCTGGGCCTAAATCCATCAATTTTTTTGCACTCCACACCACCCCCGTTCAGACATGGCCATATGCAAATCAGCCTTGACCCTGTGCCTCATGGGAACAGTCCAGCCCGAACTGCCAAGCCATGTCTTTTCTGGACCGGAATCAATCATCCTAGGACCGGTTTCTGGCTATCAGCCATCTTCAGCCAGGATAGCTTGACTCCAGTAGTGTGGAGAGCATGGGACTCACGTCTGAGCATACCCATCCCACTCGGGGTGACATATGCAAAAACAACAATTGATGGACAGAATGCAGAACAATATCATACATTCACCCCAGTACAGAGATCTTGGCCTAAATACATAGTTTTTTTTCACTCCACACCACCCAAGTTCAGACATAGCCATAAGCAAATCAGCCTTGACCCTGTGCCTCATGGGAACAGTCCAGCCCGAACTGCCAAGCCATGTCTTTCCTGGACCGGAATCAAGCATCCTAGGACCGGTTTATGGCTATCAGCCGTCTTCAGCCTGGATAGCTTGACTCCAGTGGTGTGGAGAGCATGGGACTCACGTCTGAGCATACCCATCCCACTCTGGGTGACAAATGCAAAAACAACAATTGATGGACAGAATGCAGAACAATGTCATACATTCACCCCAGTACAGAGATCTGGGCCTAAATCCATCGTTTTTGTGCACTCCACACCACCCCAGTTCAGACATGGCCATATGCAAATCAGCCTTGACCCTGTGCCTCATGGGAACAGTTCAGCCCGAACTGCCAAGGCATGTCTTTCCTGGACCGGAATCAAGCATCCTAGGACCGGTTTCTGGCTATCAGCCGTCTTCAGCCTGGATAGCTTGACTCCAGTGGTGTGGAGAGCATGGGACTCACGTCTGAGCATACGCATCCCACTCGGGGGGACAAATGCAAAAACAACAATTGATAGACAGAATGCAGAACAATGTCATACATTCACTCCACTACAGAGATCTGGGCCTAAATACATTTTTTTTTGCACTCCACACCACCCCAGTTCAGACATAGCCATATGCAAATCAGCCTTGACCCTGTGCCTCATGGGAACAGTCCAGACCGAACTGCCAAGCCATGTCTTTCCTGGACCCGAATCAAGCATCCTAGGATCGGTTTCTGGCTATCAGCCATCTTCAGCCTGGATAGCTTGACTCCAGTGGTGTGGAGAGCATGGGACTCACGTCTGAGCATACCCATCCCACTCGGGGTGACAAATGCAAAAACAACAATTGATGGACAGAATGCAGAACAATATCATACATTCACCCCAGTACAGAGATCTGGGCCTAAACACATCGTTTTTGTGCACTCCACACCACCCCAGTTCAGACATGGCCATATGCAAATCAGCCTTGACCCTGTGCCTCATGGGAACAGTTCAGCCTGAACTGCCAAGGCATGTCTTTCCTGGACCGGAATCAAGCATCCTAGGACCGGTTTCTGGCTATCAGCCGTCTTCAGCCAGGGTAGCTTGACTCCAGTGGTGTGGAGAGCATGAGACTCACGTCTGAGCATACCCATCCCACTCGGGGTGACAAATGCAAAAACAACAATTGATGGACAGAATGCAGAACAATGTAATACATTTACCCAAGTACAGAGATCTGGGCCTAAACACATCATTTTTTTGCACTCCACACTACCCCAGTTCAGACATGGCCATATGCAAATCAGCCTTGACCCTGTGCCTCATGGGAACAGTCCAGCCCGAACTGCCAAGCCATGTCTTTCCTGGACCGGAATCAAGCATCCTAGGACCGGATTCTGGCTATCAGCCGTCTTCAGCCAGGATAGCTTGACTCCAGTGGTGTGGAGAGCATGGGACTCACGTCTGAGCATACCCATCCCACTCGAGGTGACAAATGCAAAAACAACAATTGATGGACAGAATGCAGAGCAATGTAATACATTTACCCCAGTACAGAGCTCTGGGCCTAAATCCATCAATTTTTTTGCACTCCACACCACTCCCGTTCAGACATGGCCATATGCAAATCAACCTTGACCCTGTGCCTCATGGGAACAGTCCAGCCCGAACTGCCAAGCCATGTCTTTCCTGGACCGGAATCAATCATCCTAGGACCGGTTTCTGGCTATCAGCCATCTTCAGGCAGGATAGCTTGACTCCAGTAGTGTGGAGAGCATGGGACTCACGTCTGAGCATACCCATCCCACTCGGGGTGACATATGCAAAAACAACAATTGATGGACAGAATGCAGAACAATATCATACATTCACCCCAGTACAGAGATCTTGGCCTAAATACATAGTTTTTTTTCACTCCACACCACCCAAGTTCAGACATAGCCATAAGCAAATCAGCCTTGACCCTGTGCCTCATGGGAACAGTCCAGCCCGAACTGCCAAGCCATGTCTTTCCTGGACCGGAATCAAGCATCCTAGGACCGGTTTCTGGCTATCAGCCGTCTTCAGCCAGGATAGCTTGACTCCAGTGGTGTGGAGAGCATGGGACTCACGTCTGAGCATACCCATCCCACTCGAGGTGACAAATGCAAAAACAACAATTGATGGACAGAATGCAGAGCAATGTAATACATTTACCCCAGTACAGAGCTCTGGGCCTAAATCCATCAATTTTTTTGCACTCCACACCACTCCCGTTCAGACATGGCCATATGCAAATCAGCCTTGACCCTGTGCCTCATGGGAACAGTCCAGCCCGAACTGCCAAGCCATGTCTTTCCTGGACCGGAATCAATCATCCTAGGACCGGTTTCTGGCTATCAGCCATCTTCAGGCAGGATAGCTTGACTCCAGTAGTGTGGAGAGCATGGGACTCACGTCTGAGCATACCCATCCCACTCGGGGTGACATATGCAAAAACAACAATTGATGGACAGAATGCAGAACAATATCATACATTCACCCCAGTACAGAGATCTTGGCCTAAATACATAGTTTTTTTTCACTCCACACCACCCAAGTTCAGACATAGCCATAAGCAAATCAGCCTTGACCCTGTGCCTCATGGGAACAGTCCAGCCCGAACTGCCAAGCCATGTCTTTCCTGGACCGGAATCAAGCATCCTAGGACCGGTTTCTGGCTATCAGCCGTCTTCAGCCTGGATAGCTTGACTCCAGTGGTGTGGAGAGCATGGGACTCACGTCTGAGCATACCCATCCCACTCTGGGTGACAAATGCAAAAACAACAATTGATGGACAGAATGCAGAACAATGTCATACATTCACCCCAGTACAGAGATCTGGGCCTAAATACATAGTTTTTTTGCACTCCACACCACCCCAGTTCAGACATAGCCATATGCAAATCAGCCTTGACCCTGTGCCTCATGGGAACAGTCCAGCCCGAACTGCCAAGCCATGTCTTTCCTGGACCGGAATCAAGCATCCTAAGACCGGTTTCTGGCTATCAGCCGTCTTCAGCCTGGATAGCTTGACTCCAGTGGTGTGGAGAGCATGGGATTCACGTCTGAGCATACCCATACCACTCGGGGTGACAAATGCAAAAACAACAATTGATGGACAGAATGCAGAACAATGTCATACATTCACCCCAGTACAGAGATCTGGGCCTAAATCCATCGTTTTTGTGCACTCCACACCACCCCAGTTCAGACATGGCCATATGCAAATCAGCCTTGACCCTGTTCCTCATGGGAACAGTTCAGCCCGAACTGCCAAGCCACGTCTTTCCTGGACCGGGATAAAGCATCCTAGGACAGGTTTCTGGCTATCAGCCGTCTTCAGCCAGGATAGCTTGACTCCAGTGGTGTGGAGAGCATGGGACTCACGTCTGAGCATACCCATCCCACTCGAGGTGACAAATGCAAAAACAACATTTGATGGACAGAATGCAGAGCAATGTCATACATTCACCCCAGTACAGAGATCCGGGCCTAAATCCATCATTTTTTTGCACTCCACACCACCCCAGTTCAGACATGGCCATATGCAAATCAGACTTGACCCTGTGCCTCATGGGAACAGTCCAGCCCGAAATGCCAAGCCATGTCTTTCATGGATCGGAATCAAGCATCCTAGGACCGGTTTCTGGCTATCAGCCGTCTTCAGCCTGGATAGCTTGACTCCAGTGGTGTGGAGAGCATGGGACTCACGTCTGAGCATACGCATCCCACTCGGGGGGACAAATGCAAAAACAACAATTGATAGACAGAATGCAGAACAATGTCATACATTCACCCCAGTACAGAGATCTGGGCCTAAATACATTTTTTTTGCACTCCACACCACCCCAGTTCAGACATAGCCATATGCAAATCAGCCTTGACCCTGTGCCTCATGGGAACAGTCCAGACCGAACTGCCAAGCCATGTCTTTCCTGGACCCGAATCAAGCATCCTAGGATCGGTTTCTGGCTATCAGCCGTCTTTTCGCCTGGATAGCTTGACTCCAGTGGTGTGAAGAGCATGGGACTCACGTCTGAGCATACCCATCCCACTCGGGGTGACAAATGCAAAAACAACAATTGATGGACAGAATGCAGAACAATGTCATACATTCACCCCAGTACAGAGATCTGGGCCTAAACACATCGTTTTTGTGCACTCCACACCACCCCAGTTCAGACATGGCCATATGCAAATCAGCCTTGACCCTGTGCCTCATGGGAACAGTTCTGCCCGAACTGCCAAGGCATGTCTTTCCTGGACCGGAATCAAGCATCCTAGGACCGGTTTCTGGCTATCAGCCGTCTTCAGCCAGGGTAGCTTGACTCCAGTGGTGTGGAGAGCATGGGACTCACGTCTGAGCATACCCATCCCACTCGGGGTGACAAATGAAAAAACAACAATTGATGGACAGAATGCAGAACAATGTAATACATTTACCCAAGTACAGAGATCTGGGCCTAAACACATCATTTTTTTGCACTCCACACCACCCCAGTTCAGACATGGCCATATGAAAATCAGCCTTGACCCTGTGCCTCATGGGAACAGTCCAGCCCGAACTGCCAAGCCATGTCTTTCCTGGACCGGAATCAAGCATCCTAGGACCGGTTTCTGGCTATCAGCCGTCTTCAGCCAGGGTAGCTTGACTCCAGTGGTGTGGAGAGCATGGGACTCACGTCTGAGCATACCCATCCCACTCGGGGTGACAAATGCAAAAACAACAATTGATGGACAGAATGCAGAACAATGTCATACATTCACCCCAGTACAGAGATCTGGGCCTAAACACATCATTTTTTTGCACTCCACACCACACCAGTTCAGACATGGCCATATGCAAATCAGCCTTGACCCTATGCCTCATGGGAACAGTCCAGCCCGAACTGCCAAGCCATGTCTTTCCTGGACCGGAATCAAGCATCCTAGGACCGGTTTCTGGCTATCAGGACTCACGTCTGAGCATACCCATCCCACTCGGGGTGACAAATGCAAAAACAACAATTGATGGACAGAATGCAGAACAATATCATACATTCTCCCCAGTACAGAGATCGGGCCTAAATCTATTGTTTTTTTTGCACTCCACACCACCCCAGTTCATACATGGCCATATGCAAATCAGCCTTGACCCTGTGCCTCATGGTAACAGTCCAGCCCGAACTGCCAAGCCATGTCTTTCCTACACAGGAATCAAGCATCCTAGGACCGGTTTCTGGCTATCAGCCGTCTTCAGCCTGGATAGCTTGACTTCAGTGGTGTGGAGAGCATGAGACTCACGTCTGAGCATACCCATCCCACTCGGGGTGACAAATGCAAAAACAACAATTGATGGACAGAATGCAGAACAATGTCATCCATTCACCCCAGTACAGAGATCTGGGCCTAAATCCATTGTTTTTGTGCACTCCACACCACCCCAGTTCAGACATGGCCATATGCAAATCAGCCTTGACCCTGTGTCTAATGGGTACAGTCCTGCCCGAACTGCCAAGCCATGTCTTTCCTGGACTGGAATCAAGCATCCTATGACCGGTTTCTGGCTATCAGCCATCTTCAGCCAGGATAGCTTGACTCCAGTGGCGTGGAGAGCATGGGACTCATGTCTGAGCATACCCATCTTACTCCTGGTGACAAATGCAAAAACAATTGATGGACAGAATGCAGAACAATGTCATACATTCACCCCAGTACAGAGATCTGGGCCTAAATCCATCATTTTTGTGCACTCCACACCACCCCAGTTCAGACATGGCCATATGCAAATCAGCCTTGACCCTGTGCCTCATGGGAACAGTTCAGCCCGAACTGCCAAGGCATGTCTTTCCTGGACCGGAATCAAGCATCCTAGGACCGGTTTCTGGCTATCAGCCGTCTTCAGCCTGGATAGCTTGACTCCAGTGGTGTGGAGAGCATGGGACTCACGTCTGAGCATACCCCTCCCACTCGGGGTGACAAATGCAAAAACAACAATTGATGGACAGAATGCAGAGCAATGTAATACATTTACCCCAGTACAGAGCTCTGGGCCTAAATCCATCAATTTTTTTGCACTCCACACCACCCCCGTTCAGACATGGCCATATGCAAATCAGCCTTGACCCTGTGCCTCATGGGAACAGTCCAGCCCGAACTGCCAAGCCATGTCTTTCCTGGACCGGAATCAATCATCCTAGGACAGGTTTCTGGCTATCAGCCATCTTCAGCCAGGATAGCTTGACTCCAGTAGTGTGGAGAGTATGGGACTCACGTCTGAGCATACCCGTCCCACTCGGGGTGACAAATGCAAAAACAACAATTGATGGAGAGAATGCAGAACAATGTCATACATTCACCCCAGTACAGAGATCTGGGCCTAAATACATAGTTTTTTTTCACTCCACACCACCCCAGTTCAGACATAGCCATATGCAAATCAGCCTTGACCCTGTGCCTCATGGGAACAGTCCAACCCGAACTGCCAAGCCATGTCTTTCCTGGACCGGAATCAAGCATCCTAGGACCGGTTTCTGGCTATCAGCCGTCTTCAGCCTGGATAGCTTGACTCCAGTGGTGTGGAGAGCATGGGACTCACGTCTGAGCATACCCATCCCACTTGGGGTGACAAATGCAAAAACAACAATTGATGGACAAAATGCAGAACAATGTCATACATTCACCCCAGTACAGAGATCTGGGCCTAAATCCATCATTTATTTGCACTCCAAACCACCCCAGTTCAGACATGGCATTATGCAAATCAGCCTTGACCCTGTGCCTCATGGGAACAGTCCAGCCCGAACTGCCAAGCCATGTCTTTCCTGGACCGGAATCAAGCATCCTAGGACCGGTTTCTGGCTATCAGCCATCTTCAGCCTGGATAGCTTGACTCCAGTGTTGTGGAGAGCATGGGACTCACATCTTAGCATACCCATCCCACTCGGGGTGCCATATGCAAAAACAACAATTGATGGACAGAATGCAGAACAATGTCATACATTCACCCCAGTACAGAGATCTTGGCCTAAATACATAGTTTTTTTTCACTCCACACCACCCAAGTTCAGACATAGCCATAAGCAAATCAGCCTTGACCCTGTGCCTGATGGGAACAGTCCAGCCCGAACTGCCAAGCCATGTCTTTCCTGGACCGGAATCAAGCATCCTAGGACCGGTTTATGGCTATTAGCCGTCTTCAGCCTGGATAGCTTGACTCCAGTGGTGTGGAGAGCATGGGACTCACGTCTGAGCATACCCATCCCACTCTGGGTGACAAATGCAAAAACAACAATTGATGGACAGAATGCAGAACAATGTCATACATTCACCCCAGTACAGAGATCTGGGCCTAAATCCATCGTTTTTGTGCACTCCACACCACCCCAGTTCAGACATAGCCATATGCAAATCAGCCTTGACCCTGTGCCTCATGGGAACAGTCCAGCCCGAACTGCCAAGCCATGTCTTTCCTGGACCGGAATCAAGCATCCTAAGACCGGTTTCTGGCTATCAGCCGTCTTCAGCCTGGATAGCTTGACTCCAGTGGTGTGGAGAGCATGGGATTCACGTCTGAGCATACCCCTACCACTCGGGGTGACAAATGCAAAAACAACAATTGATGGACAGAATGCAGAACAATGTCATACATTCACCCCAGTACAGAGATCGGGGCCTAAATCCATCGTTTTTGTGCACTCCACACCACCCCAGTTCAGATATGGCCATATGCAAATCAGCCTTGACCCTGTTCCTCATGGGAACAGTTCAGCCCGAACTGCCAAGCCACGTCTTTCCTGGACCGGGATAAAGCATCCTAGGACAGGTTTCTGGCTATCAGCCGTCTTCAGCCAGGATAGCTTGACTCCAGTGGTGTGGAGAGCATGGGACTCACGTCTGAGCATACCCATCCCACTCGAGATGACAAATGCAAAAACAACAATTGTTGGACAGAATGCAGAACAATGTCATACATTCACCCCAGTACAGAGATCCGGGCCTAAATCCATCATTTTTTTGCACTCCACACCACCCCAGTTCAGACATGGCCATATGCAAATCAGCCTTGACCCTGTGCCTCATGGGAACAGTTCAGCCCGAACTGCCAAGGCATGTCTTTCCTGGACCGGAATCAAGCATCCTAGGACCGGTTTCTGGCTATCAGCCGTCTTCAGCCTGGATAGCTTGACTCCAGTGGTGTGGAGAGCATGGGACTCACGTCTGAGCATACCCATCCCACTCGGGGTGACAAATGCAAAAACAACAATTGATGGACAGAATGCAGAACAATGTCATACATTCACCCCAGTACAGAGATCTGGGCCTAAATCCATCATTTATTTGCACTCCAAACCACCCCAGTTCAGACATGGCATTATGCAAATCAGCCTTGACCCTGTGCCTCATGGGAACAGTCCAGCCCGAACTGCCAAGCCATGTCTTTCCTGGACCGGAATCAAGCATCCTAGGACCGGTTTCTGGCTATCAGCCATCTTCAGCCTGGATAGCTTGACTCCAGTGGTGTGGAGAGCATGGGACTCACATCTGAGCATACCCATCCCACTCGGGGTGACATATGCAAAAACAACAATTGATGGACAGAATGCAGAACAATTTCATACATTCACCCCAGTACAGAGATCTTGGCCTAAATACATAGTTTTTTTTCACTCCACACCACCCAAGTTCAGACATAGCCATAAGCAAATCAGCCTTGACCCTGTGCCTCATGGGAACAGTCCAGCCCGAACTGCCAAGCCATGTCTTTCCTGGACCGGAATCAAGCATCCTAGGACCGGTTTATGGCTATCAGCCGTCTTCAGCCTGGATAGCTTGACTCCAGTGGTGTGGAGAGCATGGGACTCACGTCTGAGCATACCCATCCCACTCTGGGTGACAAATGCAAAAACAACAATTGATGGACAGAATGCAGAACAATGTCATACATTCACCCCAGTACAGACATCTGGGCCTAAATCCATCGTTTTTGTGCACTCCACACCACCCCAGTTCAGACATGGCCATATGCAAATCAGCCTTGACCCTGTGCCTCATGGGAACAGTTCAGCCCGAACTGCCAAGGCATGTCTTTCCTGGACCGGAATCAAGCATCCTAGGACCGGTTTCTGGCTATCAGCCGTCTTCAGCCTGGATAGCTTGACTCCAGTGGTGTGGAGAGCATGGGACTCACGTCTGAGCATACGCATCCCACTCGGGGGGACAAATGCAAAAACAACAATTGATAGACAGAATGCAGAACAATGTCATACATTGACCCCAGTACAGAGATCTGGGCCTAAATACATTTTTTTTTGCACTCCACACCACCCCAGTTCAGACATAGCCATATGCAAATCAGCCTTGACCCTGTGCCTCATGGGAACAGTCCAGACCGAACTGCCAAGCCATGTCTTTCCTGGACCGGAATCAAGCATCCTAGGATCGGTTTCTGGCTATCAGCCATCTTCAGCCTGGATAGCTTGACTCCAGTGGTGTGGAGAGCATGGGACTCACGTCTGAGCATACCCATCCCACTCGGGGTGACAAATGCAAAAACAACAATTGATGGACAGAATGCAGAACAATGTCATACATTCACCCCAGTACAGAGATCTGGGCCTAAACACATCGTTTTTGTGCACTCCACACCACCCCAGTTCAGACATGGCCATATGCAAATCAGCCTTGACCCTGTGCCTCATGGGAACAGTTCAGCCCGAACTGCCAAGGCATGTCTTTCCTGGACCGGAATCAAGCATCCTAGGACCGGTTTCTGGCTATCAGCCGTCTTCAGCCAGGGTAGCTTGACTCCAGTGGTGTGGAGAGCATGGGACTCACGTCTGAGCATACCCATCCCACTCGAGGTGACAAATGCAAAAACAACAATTGATGGACAGAATGCAGAGCAATGTAATACATTTACCCCAGTACAGAGCTCTGGGCCTAAATCCATCAATTTGTTTGCACTCCACACCACTCCCGTTCAGACATGGCCATATGCAAATCAGCCTTGACCCTGTGCCTCATGGGAACAGTCCAGCCCGAACTGCCAAGCCATGTCTTTCCTGGACCGGAATTAATCATCCTAGGACCGGTTTCTGGCTATCAGCCATCTTCAGGCAGGATAGCTTGACTCCAGTAGTGTGGAGAGCATGGGACTCACGTCTGAGCATACCCATCCCACTCGGGGTGACATATGCAAAAACAACAATTGATGGACAGAATGCAGAACAATATCATACATTCACCCCAGTACAGAGATCTGGGCCTAAATCCATCATTTATTTGCACTCCAAACCACCCCAGTTCAGACATGGCATTATGCAAATCAGCCTTGACCCTGTGCCTCATGGGAACAGTCCAGCCCGAACTGCCAAGCCATGTCTTTCCTGGACCGGAATCAAGCATCCTAGGACCGGTTTCTGGCTATCAGCCATCTTCAGCCTGGATAGCTTGACTCCAGTGGTGTGGAGAGCATGGGACTCACGTCTGAGCATACCCATCCCACTCGGGGTGACATATGCAAAAACAACAATTGATGGACAGAATGCAGAACAATATCATACATTCACCCCAGTACAGAGATCTTGGCCTAAATACATAGTTTTTTTTTGCACTCCACACCACCCCAGTTCAGACATAGCCAAATGCAAATCAGCCTTGACCCTGTGCCTCATGGGAACAGTCCAGCCCGAACTGCCAAGCCATGTCTTTCCTGGACCGGAATCAAGCATCCTAGGACCGGTTTCTGGCTATCAGCCGTCTTCAGCCTGGATAGCTTGACTCCAGTGGTGTGGAGAGCATGGGACTCACGTCTGAGCATACCCATCCCACTCCGGGTGACAAATGCAAAAACAACAATTGATGGACAGAATGCAGAACAATGTCATACATTCACCCCAGTACAGAGATCTGGGCCTAAATACATAGTTTTTTTGCACTCCACACCACCCCAGTTCAGACATAGCCATATGCAAATCAGCCTTGACCCTGTGCCTCATGGGAACAGTCCAGCCCGAACTGCCAAGCCATGTCTTTCCTGGACCGGAATCAAGCATCTTAAGACCGGTTTCTGGCTATCAGCCGTCTTCAGCCTGGATAGCTTGACTCCAGTGGTGTGGAGAGCATGGGATTCACGTCTGAGCATACCCATACCACTCAGGGTGACAAATGCAAAAACAACAATTGATGGACAGAATGCAGAACAATGTCATACATTCACCCCAGTACAGAGATCGGGGCCTAAATCCATCGTTTTGGTGCACTCCACACCACCCCAGTTCAGACATGGCCATATGCAAATCAGCCTTGACCCTGTTCCTCATGGGAACAGTTCAGCCCGAACTGCCAAGCCACGTCTTTCCTGGACCGGGATAAAGCATCCTAGGACAGGTTTCTGGCTATCAGCCGTCTTCAGCCAGGATAGCTTGACTCCAGTGGTGTGGAGAGCATGGGACTCACGTCTGAGCATACCCATCCCACTCGAGATGACAAATGCAAAAACAACATTTGATGGACAGAATGCAGAGCAATGTCATACATTCACCCCAGTACAGAGATCCGGGCCTAAATCCATCATTTTTTTGCACTCCACACCACCCCAGTTCAGACATGGCCATATGCAAATCAGACTTGACCCTGTGCCTCATGGGAACAGTCCAGCCCGAAATGCCAAGCCATGTCTTTCATGGATCGGAATCAAGCATCCTAGGACCGGTTTCTGGCTATCAGCCGTCTTCAGCCTGGATAGCTTGACTCCAGTGGTGTGGAGAGCATGGGACTCACGTCTGAGCATACGCATCCCACTCGGGGGGACAAATGCAAAAACAACAATTGATAGACAGAATGCAGAACAATGTCATACATTCACCCCAGTACAGAGATCTGGGCCTAAATACATTTTTTTTGCACTCCACACCACCCCAGTTCAGACATAGCCATATGCAAATCAGCCTTGACCCTGTGCCTCATGGGAACAGTCCAGACCGAACTGCCAAGCCATGTCTTTCCTGGACCCGAATCAAGCATCCTAGGATCGGTTTCTGGCTATCAGCATTCTTTTCGCCTGGATAGCTTGACTCCAGTGGTGTGAAGAGCATGGGACTCACGTCTGAGCATACCCATCCCACTCGGGGTGACAAATGCAAAAACAACAATTGATGGACAGAATGCAGAACAATGTCATACATTCACCCCAGTACAGAGATCTGGGCCTAAACACATCGTTTTTGTGCACTCCACACCACCCCAGTTCAGACATGGCCATATGCAAATCAGCCTTGACCCTGTGCCTCATGGGAACAGTTCAGCCCGAACTGCCAAGGCATGTCTTTCCTGGACCGGAATCAAGCATCCTAGAACCGGTTTCTGGCTATCAGCCGTCTTCAGCCAGGGTAGCTTGACTCCAGTGGTGTGGAGAGCATGGGACTCACGTCTGAGCATACCCATCCCACTCGGGGTGACAAATGCAAAAACAACAATTGATGGACAGAATGCAGAACAATGTAATACATTTACCCAAGTACAGAGATCTGGGCCTAAACACATCATTTTTTTGCACTCCACACCACCCCAGTTCAGACATGGCCATATGCAAATCAGCCTTGACCCTGTGCCTCATGGGAACAGTCCAGCCCGAACTGCCAAGCCATGTCTTTCCTGGACCGGAATCAAGCATCCTAGGACCGGTTTCTGGCTATCAGCCGTCTTCAGCCAGGGTAGCTTGACTCCAGTGGTGTGGAGAGCATGGGACTCACGTCTGAGCATACCCATCCCACTCGGGGTGACAAATGCAAAAACAACAATTGATGGACAGAATGCAGAACAATGTCATACATTCACCCCAGTACAGAGATCTGGGCCTAAACACATCATTTTTTTGCACTCCACACCACACCAGTTCAGACATGGCCATAAGCAAATCAGCCTTGACCCTGTGCCTCATGGGAACAGTCCAGCCCGAACTGCCAAGCCATGTCTTTCCTGGACCGGAATCAAGCATCGTAGGACCGGTTTCTGGCTATCAGGACTCACGTCTGAGCATACCCATCCCACTCGGGGTGACAAATGCAAAAACAACAATTGATGGACAGAATGCAGAACAATATCATACATTCTCCCCAGTACAGAGATCGGGCCTAAATCTATTGTTTTTTTTGCACTCCACACCACCCCAGTTCATACATGGCCATATGCAAATCAGCCTTGACCCTGTGCCTCATGGTAACAGTCCAGCCCGAACTGCCAAGCCATGTCTTTCCTACACAGGAACCAAGTATCCTAGGACCGGTTTCTGGCTATCAGCCGTCTTCAGCCTGGATAGCTTGACTTCAGTGGTGTAGAGAGCATGAGACTCACGTCTAAGCATACCCATCTCACTCGGGGTGACAAATGCAAAAACAACAATTGATGGACAGAATGCAGAACAATGTCATACATTCACCCCAGTACAGAGATCTGGGCCTAAATCCATTGTTTTTGTGCACTCCACACCACCCCAGTTCAGACATGGCCATATGCAAATCAGCCTTGACCCTGTGTCTAATGGGTACAGTCCTGCCCGAACTGCCAAGCCATGTCTTTCCTGGACTGGAATCAAGCATCCTATGACCGGTTTCTGGCTATCAGCCATCTTCAGCCAGGATAGCTTGACTCTAGTGGCGTGGAGAGCATGGGACTCATGTCTGAGCATACCCATCTTACTCGGGGTGACAAATGCAAAAACAACAATTGATGGACAGAATGCAGAACAATGTCATACATTCACCCCAGTACAGAGATCTGGGCCTAAATCCATCGTTTTTGTGCACTCCACACCACCCCAGTTCAGACATGGCCATATGCAAATCAGCCTTGACCCTGTGCCTCATGGGAACAGTTCAGCCCGAACTGCCAAGGCATGTCTTCCTGGACCGGAATCAAGCATCCTAGGACCGGTTTCTGGCTATCAGCCGTCTTCAGCCTGGATAGCTTGACTCCAGTGGTGTGGAGAGCATGGGACTCACGTCTGAGCATACCCATCCCACTCGGGGTGACAAATGCAAAAACAACAATTGATGGACAGAATGCAGAGCAATGTAATACATTTACCCCACTACAGAGCTCTGGGCCTAAATCCATCAATTTTTTTGCACTCCACACCACCCCCGTTCAGACATGGCCATATGCAAATCAGCCTTGACCCTGTGCCTCATGGGAACAGTCCAGCCCGAACTGCCAAGCCATGTCTTTCCTGGACCGGAATCAATCATCCTAGGACAGGTTTCTGGCTATCAGCCATCTTCAGCCAGGATAGCTTGACTCCAGTAGTGTGGAGAGTATGGGACTCACGTCTGAGCATACCCGTCCCACTCGGGGTGACAAATGCAAAAACAACAATTGATGGACAGAATGCAGAACAATGTCATACATTCACCCCAGTACAGAGATCTGGGCCTAAATACATAGTTTTTTTTCACTCCACACCACCCCAGTTCAGACATAGCCATATGCAAATCAGCCTTGACCCTGTGCCTCATGGGAACAGTCCAGCCCGAACTGCCAAGCCATGTCTTTCCTGGACCGGAATCAAGCATCCTAGGACCGGTTTCTGGCTATCAGCCGTCTTCAGCCTGGATAGCTTGACTCCAGTGGTGTGGAGAGCATGGGACTCACGTCTGAGCATACCCATCCCACTCGGGGTGACAAATGCAAAAACAACAATTGATGGACAGAATGCAGAACAATGTCATACATTCACCCCAGTACAGAGATCTGGGCCTAAATCCATCATTTATTTGCACTCCAAACCACCCCAGTTCAGACATGGCATTATGCAAATCAGCCTTGACCCTGTGCCTCATGGGAACAGTCCAGCCCGAACTGCCAAGCCATGTCTTTCCTGGACCGGAATCAAGCATCCTAGGACCGGTTTCTGGCTATCAGCCATCTTCAGCCTGGATAGCTTGACTCCAGTGGTGTGGAGAGCATGGGACTCACATCTGAGCATACCCATCCCACTCGGGGTGACAAATGCAAAAACAACAATTGATGGACAGAATGCAGAACAATGTCATACATTCACCCCAGTACAGAGATCAGGGCCTAAATACATAGTTTTTTTGCACTCCACACAACCCCAGTTCAGACATAGCCATATGCAAATCAGCCTTGACCCTGTGCCTCATGGGAACAGTCCAGCCCGAACTGCCAAGCCATGTCTTTCCTGGACCGGAATCAAGCATCCTAGGACCGGTTTCTGGCTATCAGCCGTCTTCAGCCTGGATAGCTTGACTCCAGTGGTGTGGAGAGCATGGGACTCACGTCTGAGCATACCCATACCACTCGGGGTGACAAATGCAAAAACAACAATTGATGGACAGAATGCAGAACAATGTCATACATTCACCCCAGTACAGAGATCTGGGCCTAAATCCATCGTTTTTGTGCACTCCACACCACCCCAGTTCAGACATGGCCATATGCAAATCAGCCTTGACCCTGTGTCTAATGGGTACAGTCCTGCCCGAACTGCCAAGCCATGTCTTTCCTGGACCGGAATCAAGCATCCTAGGACAGGTTTCTGGCTATCAGCCGTCTTCAGCCAGGATAGCTTGACTCCAGTGGTGTGGAGAGCATGGGACTCACGTCTGAGCATACCCATCCCACTCGAGGTGACAAATGCAAAAACAACAATTGATGGACAGAATGCAGAGCAATGTCATACATTCACCCCAGTACAGAGATCCGGGCCTAAATCCATAATTTTTTTACACTCCACACCACCCCAGTTCAGACATGGCCATATGCAAATCAGCCTTGACCCTGTGCCTCATGGGAACAGTCCAGCCCGAAATGCCAAGCCATGTCTTTCATGGATCGGAGTCAAGCATCCTAGGACCGGTTTCTGGCTATCAGCCGTCTTCAGCCTGGATAGCTTGACTCCAGTGGTGTGGAGAGCATGGGACTCACGTCTGAGCATACGCATCCCACTCGGGGGGACAAATGCAAAAACAACAATTGATGGACAGAATGCAGAACAATGTCATACATTCACCCCAGTGCAGAGATCTGGGCCTAAATACATCGTTTTTTTGCACTCCACACCACCCCAGTTCAGACATAGCCATATGCAACTCAGCCTTGACCCTGTGCCTCATGGGAACAGTCCAGACTGAACTGCCAAGCCATGTCTTTCCTGGACCGGAATCAAGCATCCTAGGACCGGTTTCTGGCTATCAGCCGTCTTCAGCCTGGATAGCTTGACTCCAGTGGTGTGGAGAATATGGGACTCACGTCTGAGCATACCCATCCCACTCGGGGTGACAAATGCAAAAACAACAATTGATGGACAGAATGCAGAACAATGTCATACATTCACCCCAGTACAGAGATCTGGGCCTACATCCATCGTTTTTGTGCACCCCACACCACCCCAGTTCAGACATGGCCATATGCAAATCAGCCTTGACCCTGTGCCTCATGGGAACAGTTCAGCCCGAACTGCCAAGGCATATCTTTCCTGGACCGGAATCAAGCATCCTAGGACCGGTTTCTGGCTATCAGCCGTCTTCAGCCAGGGTAGCTTGACTCCAGTGGTGTGGAGAGCATGGGACTCACGTCTGAGTATACCCATCCCACTCGAGGTGACAAATGCAAAAACAACAATTGATGGACAGAATGCAGATCAATGTAATACATTTACCCAAGTACAGAGCTCTGGGCCTAAATCCATCAACTTTTTTTGCACTCCACACCACCCCCGTTCAGACATGGCCATATGCAAATCAGCCTTGACCCTGTGCCTCATGGGAACAGTCCAGCCCGAACTGCCAAGCCATGTCTTTCCTGGACCGGAATCAATCATCCTAGGACCGGTTTCTGGCTATCAGCCATCTTCAGCCAGGATAGCTTGACTCCAGTAGTGTGGAGAGCATGGGACTCACGTCTGAGCATACCCATCCCACTCGGGGTGAAAAATGCAAAAACAACAATTGATGGACAGAATGCAGAACAATGTCATACATTCACCCCAGTACAGAGATCTGGCCCTAAATCCATCATTTTTTTGCACTCCACATCTCCATAGTTCAGATATGGCCATATACAAATCAGCCTTGACCCTGTGCCTCATGGGAGCAGTCTAGCCCGAACTGCCAAGCCATGTCTTTCCTGGACCGGAATCAAGCATCCTAGGACCGTTTTCTGGCTATCAGGACTCACGTCTGAGCATACCCATCCCACTCGGGGTGACAAATGCAAAAACAACAATTGATGGACAGAATGCAGAACAATGTCATACATTCACCCCAGTACAGAGATCTGGGCCTAAATCCATCATTTTTTTGCACTCCACATCTCCCAAGTTCAGACATGGCCATATGCAAATCAGCCTTGACCCTGTGCCTCATGGGAACAGTCCTGCCCGAACTGCCAAGCCATGTCTTTCCTGGACCGGAATCAAGCATCCTATGACCGGTTTCTGGCTATCAGCCGTCTTCAGCCAGGATAGCTTGACTCCGGTGGCGTGGAGAGCATGGGACTCACGTCTGAGCATACCCATCCCACTCGGGGTGACAAAAGCAAATACAACAATTGATGGACAGAATGCAGAACAACGTCATACATTCACCCCAGTACAGAGATCTGGGCCTAAATCCATCGTTTTTTTGCACTCCACACCACCCCAGTTCAGACAAGGCCATATGCAAATCATCCATGACCCTGTGCCTCATGGGAACAGTCCAGCCTGAACTGCCTAGCCATGTCTTTCCTGGACAAGAATCAAGCATCCTAGGACCGGTTTCTGGCTACCAGCCATCTTCAGCCAGGATAGATTGACTCCAGTGGTGTGGAGAGCATGGGACTCACGTCTGAGCATACCCATCCCACTCGGGGTGACAAATGCAAAAACAACAAATTGATGGACAGAATGTAGAATAATGTCATACATTCACCCCAGTACAGAGATCTGGGCCTAAATCCATCTTTTTTTGCACTCCACACCACCCCAGTTCAGACATGGCCATATGCAAATCAGCCTTGAACCTGTGCCTCATGGGAACAGTCCAGCCCGAACTGCCAAGCCATGTCTTTCCTGGACCGGAATCAAGCATCCTAGGACCGGTTTCTGGCTATCAGCCGTCTTCAGCCTGGATAGCTTGACTCCAGTGGTGTGGAGAGCATGGGACTCACGTCTGAGCATACCCATCCCATTTGGGGTGACAAATGCAAAAACAACAATTGATGGACAGAATACAGAACAATGTCATACATTCACCCCAGTACAGAGATCTGGGCCTAAATCCATTGTTTTTGTGCACTCCACACCACCCAGTTCAGACATGGCCATATGCAAATCAGCCTTGACCCTGTGCCTCATGGGAACAGTCCAGCCCGAACTGCCAAGCCATGTCTTTCCTGAACCGGAATCAAGCATCCTAGAACCGGTTTCTGGCTATCAGCCGTCTTCAGCCAGGATAGCTTGACTCCAGTGGTGTGGAGAGCATGGGACTCACGTCTGAGCATACCCATTCCACTCGGGGTGACAAATGCAAAAACAACAATTGATGGACAGAATGCAGAACAATGTCATACATTCACCCCAGTACATAGATCTGGGCCTAAATCCATCGTTTTTTTGCACTCCACACCATCCCAGTTCAGACATGGCCATATGCAAATCAGGCTTGACACTGTGCCTCATGGGAACAGTCCAGCCCGAACTGCCAAGCCATGTCTTTCATGGATCGGAATCAAGCATCCTAGGACCGGTTTCTGGCTATCAGCCGTCTTCAGCCTGGATAGCTTGACTCCAGTGGTGTGGAGAGCATGGGACTCACGTCTGAGCATACGCATCCCACTCGGGGGGACAAATGCAAAAACAACAATTGATAGACAGAATGCAGAACAATGTCATACATTCACCCCAGTACAGAGATCTGGGCCTAAATACATTTTTTTTGCACTCCACACCACCCCAGTTCAGACATAGCCATATGCAAATCAGCCTTGACCCTGTGCCTCATGGGAACAGTCCAGACCGAACTGCCAAGCCATGTCTTTCCTGGACCGGAATCAAGCATCCTAGGACCGGTTTATGGCTATCAGCCGTCTTCAGCCAGGATAGCTTGACTCCAGTGGTGTGGAGAGCATGGGACTCACGTCTGAGCATACCCATCCCACTCTGGGTGACAAATGCAAAAACAACAATTGATGGACAGAATGCAGAACAATGTCATACATTCACCCCAGTACAGAGATCTGGGCCTAAATCCATCGTTTTTGTGCACTCCACACCACCCAGTTCAGATATGGCCATATGCAAATCAGCCTTGACCCTGTGCCTCATGGGAACAGTCCAGCCCGAACTGCCAAGCCATGTCTTTCCTGAACCGGAATCAAGCATCCTAGGACCGGTTTCTGGCTATCAGCCGTCTTCAGCCAGGATAGCTTGACTCCAGTGGTGTGGAGAGCATGGGACTCACGTCTGAGCATACCCATTCCACTCGGGGTGACAAATGCAAAAACAACAATTGATGGGCAGAATGCAGAACAATGTCATACATTCACCCCAGTACAGAGATCTGGGCCTAAATCCATCATTTTTTTGCACTCCACACCATCCCAGTTCAGACATGGCCATATGCAAATCAGGCTTGACACTGTGCCTCATGGGAACAGTCCAGCCCGAACTGCCAAGCCATGTCTTTCATGGATCGGAATCAAGCATCCTAGGACCGGTTTCTGGCTATCAGCCGTCTTCAGCCTGGATAGCTTGACTCCAGTGGTGTGGAGAGCATGGGACTCACGTCTGAGCATACGCATCCCACTCGGGGGGACAAATGCAAAAACAACAATTGATAGACAGAATGCAGAACAATGTCATACATTCACCCCAGTACAGAGATCTGGGCCTAAATACATTTTTTTTGCACTCCACACCACCCCAGTTCAGACATGGCCATATGCAAATCAGCCTTGACCCTGTGCCTCATGGGAACAGTCCAGCCCGAACTGCCAAGCCATGTCTTTCCTGGACCGGAATCAAGCATCCTAGGACCGGTTTCTGGCTATCAGGACTCACGTCTGAGCATACCCATCCCACTCGGGGTGACAAATGCAAAAACAACAATTGATGGACAGAATGCAGAACAATATCATACATTCTCCCCAGTACAGAGATCGGGCCTAAATCTATTGTTTTTTTTGCACTCCACACCACCCCAGTTCATACATGGCCATATGCAAATCAGCCTTGACCCTGTGCCTCATGGTAACAGTCCAGCCCGAACTGCCAAGCCATGTCTTTCCTACACAGGAATCAAGCATCCTAGGACCGGTTTCTGGCTATCAGCCGTCTTCAGCCTGGATAGCTTGACTTCAGTGGTGTGGAGAGCATGAGACTCACGTCTGAGCATACCCATCCCACTCGGGGTGACAAATGCAAAAACAACAATTGATGGACAGAATGCAGAACAATGTCATACATTCACCCCAGTACAGAGATCTGGGCCTAAATCCATTGTTTTTGTGCACTCCACACCACCCCAGTTCAGACATGGCCATATGCAAATCAGCCTTGACCCTGTGTCTAATGGGTACAGTCCTGCCCGAACTGCCAAGCCATGTCTTTCCTGGACTGGAATCAAGCATCCTATGACCGGTTTCTGGCTATCAGCCATCTTCAGGCAGGATAGCTTGACTCCAGTGGCGTGGAGAGCATGGGACTCATGTCTGAGCATACCCATCTTACTCGGGGTGACAAATGCAAAAACAACAATTGATGGACAGAATGCAGAACAATGTCATACATTCACCCCAGTACAGAGATCTGGGCCTAAATCCATCGTTTTTGTGCACTCCACACCACCCCAGTTCAGACATGGCCATATGCAAATCAGCCTTGACCCTGTGCCTCATGGGAACAGTTCAGCCCGAACTGCCAAGGCATGTCTTTCCTGGACCGGAATCAAGCATCCTAGGACCGGTTTCTGGCTATCAGCCGTCTTCAGCCTGGATAGCTTGACTCCAGTGGTGTGGAGAGCATGGGACTCACGTCTGAGCATACCCATCCCACTCGGGGTGACAAATGCAAAAACAACAATTGATGGACAGAATGCAGAGCAATGTAATACATTTACCCCAGTACAGAGCTCTGGGCCTAAATCCATCATTTTTTTTGCACTCCACACCACCCCCGTTCAGACATGGCCATATGCAAATCAGCCTTGACCCTGTGCCTCATGGGAACAGTCCAGCCCGAACTGCCAAGCCATGTCTTTCCTGGACCGGAATCAATCATCCTAGGACAGGTTTCTGGCTATCAGCCATCTTCAGCCAGGATAGCTTGACTCCAGTAGTGTGGAGAGTATGGGACTCACGTCTGAGCATACCCGTCCCACTCGGGGTGACAAATGCAAAAACAACAATTGATGGACAGAATGCAGAACAATGTCATACATTCACCCCAGTACAGAGATCTGGGCCTAAATACATAGTTTTTTTTCACTCCACACCACCCCAGTTCAGACATAGCCATATGCAAATCAGCCTTGACCCTGTGCCTCATGGGAACAGTCCAGCCCGAACTGCCAAGCCATGTCTTTCCTGGACCGGAATCAAGCATCCTAGGACCGGTTTCTGGCTATCAGCCGTCTTCAGCCTGGATAGCTTGACTCCAGTGGTGTGGAGAGCATGGGACTCACGTCTGAGCATACCCATCCCACTCGGGGTGACAAATGCAAAAACAACAATTGATGGACAGAATGCAGAACAATGTCATACATTCACCCCAGTACAGAGATCTGGGCCTAAATCCATCATTTATTTGCACTCCAAACCACCCCAGTTCAGACATGGCATTATGCAAATCAGCCTTGACCCTGTGCCTCATGGGAACAGTCCAGCCCGAACTGCCAAGCCATGTCTTTCCTGGACCGGAATCAAGCATCCTAAGACCGGTTTCTGGCTATCAGCCATCTTCAGCCTGGATAGCTTGACTCCAGTGGTGTGGAGAGCATGGGACTCACATCTGAGCATACCCATCCCACTCGGGGTGACAAATGCAAAAACAACAATTGATGGACAGAATGCAGAACAATGTCATTCATTCACCCCAGTACAGAGATCTGGGCCTAAATACATAGTTTTTTTGCACTCCACACAACCCCAGTTCAGACATAGCCATATGCAAATCAGCCTTGACCCTGTGCCTCATGGGAACAGTCCAGCCCGAACTGCCAAGCCATGTCTTTCCTGGACCGGAATCAAGCATCCTAGGACCGGTTTCTGGCTATCAGCCGTCTTCAGCCTGGATAGCTTGACTCCAGTGGTGTGGAGAGCATGGGACTCACGTCTGAGCATACCCATACCACTCGGGGTGACAAATGCAAAAACAACAATTGATGGACAGAATGCAGAACTATGTCATACATTCACCCCAGTACAGAGATCTGGGCCTAAATCCATCGTTTTTGTGCACTCCACACCACCCCAGTTCAGACATGGCCATATGCAAATCAGCCTTGACCCTGTGCCTCATGGGAACAGAACAGCCCGAACTGCCAAGCCACGTCTTTCCTGGACCGGAATCAAGCATCCTAGGACAGGTTTCTGGCTATCAGCCGTCTTCAGCCAGGATAGCTTGACTCCAGTGGTGTGGAGAGCATGGGACTCACGTCTGAGCATACCCATCCCACTCGAGGTGACAAATGCAAAAACAACAATTGATGGACAGAATGCAGAGCAATGTCATACATTCACCCCAGTACAGAGATCCGGGCCTAAATCCATAATTTTTTTACACTCCACACCACCCCAGTTCAGACATGGCCATATGCAAATCAGCCTTGACCCTGTGCCTCATGGGAACAGTCCAGCCCGAAATGCCAAGCCATGTCTTTCATGGATCGGAGTCAAGCATCCTAGGACCGGTTTCTGGCTATCAGCCGTCTTCAGCCTGGATAGCTTGACTCCAGTGGTGTGGAGAGCATGGGACTCACGTCTGAGCATACCCATCCCACTCGGGGTGACAAATGCAAAAACAACAATTGATGGACAGAATGCAGAACAATGTCATACATTCACCCCAGTACAGAGATCTGGGCCTAAATCCATCATTTATTTGCACTCCAAACCACCCCAGTTCAGACATGGCATTATGCAAATCAGCCTTGACCCTGTGCCTCATGGGAACAGTCCAGCCCGAACTGCCAAGCCATGTCTTTCCTGGACCGGAATCAAGCATCCTAGGACCGGTTTCTGGCTATCAGCCATCTTCAGCCTGGATAGCTTGACTCCAGTGGTGTGGAGAGCATGGGACTCACATCTGAGCATACCCATCCCACTCGGGGTGACAAATGCAAAAACAACAATTGATGGACAGAATGCAGAACAATGTCATTCATTCACCCCAGTACAGAGATCTGGGCCTAAATACATAGTTTTTTTGCACGCCACACAACCCCAGTTCAGACATAGCCATATGCAAATCAGCCTTGACCCTGTGCCTCATGGGAACAGTCCAGCCCGAACTGCCAAGCCATGTCTTTCCTGGACCGGAATCAAGCATCCTAGGACCGGTTTCTGGCTATCAGCCGTCTTCAGCCTGGATAGCTTGACTCCAGTGGTGTGGAGAGCATGGGACTCACGTCTGAGCATACCCATACCACTCGGGGTGACAAATGCAAAAACAACAATTGATGGACAGAATGCAGAACAATGTCATACATTCACCCCAGTACAGAGATCTGGGCCTAAATCCATCGTTTTTGTGCACTCCACACCACCCCAGTTCAGACATGGCCATATGCAAATCAGCCTTGACCCTGTGCCTCATGGGAACAGTTCAGCCCGAACTGCCAAGCCACGTCTTTCCTGGACCGGAATCAAGCATCCTAGGACAGGTTTCTGGCTATCAGCCGTCTTCAGCCAGGATAGCTTGACTCCAGTGGTGTGGAGAGCATGGGACTCACGTCTGAGCATACCCATCCCACTCGAGGTGACAAATGCAAAAACAACAATTGATGGACAGAATGCAGAGCAATGTCATACATTCACCCCAGTACAGAGATCCGGGCCTAAATCCATAATTTTTTTACACTCCACACCACCCCAGTTCAGACATGGCCATATGCAAATCAGCCTTGACCCTGTGCCTCATGGGAACAGTCCAGCCCGAAATGCCAAGCCATGTCTTTCATGGATCGGAGTCAAGCATCCTAGGACCGGTTTCTGGCTATCAGCCGTCTTCAGCCTGGATAGCTTGACTCCAGTGGTGTGGAGAGCATGGGACTCACGTCTGAGCATACGCATCCCACTCGGGGGGACAAATGCAAAAACAACAATTGATGGACAGAATGCAGAACAATGTCATACATTCACCCCAGTGCAGAGATCTGGGCCTAAATACATCGTTTTTTTGCACTCCACACCACCCCAGTTCAGACATAGCCATATGCAAATCAGCCTTGACCCTGTGCCTCATGGGAACAGTCCAGACTGAACTGCCAAGCCATGTCTTTCCTGGACCGGAATCAAGCATCCTAGGACCGGTTTCTGGCTATCAGCCGTCTTCAGTCTGGATAGCTTGACTCCAGTGGTGTGGAGAATATGGGACTCACCTCTGAGCATACCCATCCCACTCGGGGTGACAAATGCAAAAACAACAATTGATGGACAGAATGCAGAACAATGTCATACATTCACCCCAGTACAGAGATCTGGGCCTAAATCCATCGTTTTTGTGCACCCCACACCACCCCAGTTCAGACATGGCCATATGCAAATCAGCCTTGACCCTGTGCCTCATGGGAACAGTTCAGCCCGAACTGCCAAGGCATATCTTTCCTGGACCGGAATCAAGCATCCTAGGACCGGTTTCTGGCTATCAGCCGTCTTCAGCCAGGGTAGCTTGACTCCAGTGGTGTGGAGAGCATGGGACTCACGTCTGAGTATACCCATCCCACTCGAGGTGACAAATGCAAAAACAACAATTGATGGACAGAATGCAGATCAATGTAATACATTTACCCAAGTACAGAGCTCTGGGCCTAAATCCATCGACTTTTTTTGCACTCCACACCACCCCCGTTCAGACATGGCCATATGCAAATCAGCCTTGACCATGCGCCTCATGGGAACAGTCCAGCACGAACTGCCAAGCCATGTCTTTCCTGGACCGGAATCAATCATCCTAGGACCGGTTTCTGGCTATCAGCCATCTTCAGCCAGGATAGCTTGACTCCAGTAGTGTGGAGAGCATGGGACTCACGTCTGAGCATACCCATCCCACTCGGGGTGAAAAATGCAAAAACAACAATTGATGGACAGAATGCAGAACAATGTCATACATTCACCCCAGTACAGAGATCTGGCCCTAAATCCATCATTTTTTTGCACTCCACATCTCCATAGTTCAGATATGGCCATATACAAATCAGCCTTGACCCTGTGCCTCATGGGAGCAGTCTAGCCCGAACTGCCAAGCCATGTCTTTCCTGGACCGGAATCAAGCATCCTAGGACCGGTTTCTGGCTATCAGGACTCACGTCTGAGCATACCCATCCCACTCGGGGTGACAAATGCAAAAACAACAATTGATGGACAGAATGCAGAACAATGTCATACATTCACCCCAGTACAGAGATCTGGGCCTAAATCCATCATTTTTTTGCACTCCACATCTCCCAAGTTCAGACATGGCCATATGCAAATCAGCCTTGACCCTGTGCCTCATGGGAACAGTCCTGCCCGAACTGCCAAGCCATGTCTTTCCTGGACCGGAATCAAGCATCCTATGACCGGTTTCTGGCTATCAGCCGCCTTCAGCCAGGATAGCTTGACTCCGGTGGCGTGGAGAGCATGGGACTCACGTCTGAGCATACCCATCCCACTCGGGGTGACAAAAGCAAATACAACAATTGATGGACAGAATGCAGAACAACGTCATACATTCACCCCAGTACAGAGATCTGGGCCTAAATCCATCGTTTTTTTGCACTCCACACCACCCCAGTTCAGACAAGGCCATATGCAAATCATCTATGACCCTGTGCCTCATGGGAACAGTCCAGCCTGAACTGCCTAGCCATGTCTTTCCTGGACAAGAATCAAGCATCCTAGGACCGGTTTCTGGCTACCAGCCATCTTCAGCCAGGATAGATTGACTCCAGTGGTGTGGAGAGCATGGGACTCACGTCTGAGCATACCCATCCCACTCGGGGTGACAAATGCAAAAACAACAAATTGATGGACAGAATGCAGAATAATGTCATACATTCACCCCAGTACAGAGATCTGGGCCTAAATCCATCTTTTTTTGCACTCCACACCACCCCAGTTCAGACATGGCCATATGCAAATCAGCCTTGAACCTGTGCCTCATGGGAACAGTCCAGCCCGAACTGCCAAGCCATGTCTTTCCTGGACCGGAATCAAGCATCCTAGGACCGGTTTCTGGCTATCAGCCGTCTTCAGCCTGGATAGCTTGACTCCAGTGGTGTGGAGAGCATGGGACTCACGTCTGAGCATACCCATCCCATTTGGGGTGACAAATGCAAAAACAACAATTGATGGACAGAATGCAGAACAATGTCATACATTCACCCCAGTACAGAGATCTGGGCCTAAATCCATTGTTTTTGTGCACTCCACACCACCCAGTTCAGACATGGCCATATGCAAATCAGCCTTGACCCTGTGCCTCATGGGAACAGTCCAGCCCGAACTGCCAAGCCATGTCTTTCCTGAACCGGAATCAAGCATCCTAGGACCGATTTCTGGCTATCAGCCGTCTTCAGCCAGGATAGCTTGACTCCAGTGGTGTGGAGAGCATGGGACTCACGTCTGAGCATACCCATTCCACTCGGGGTGACAAATGCAAAAACAACAATTGATGGACAGAATGCAGAACAATGTCATACATTCACCCCAGTACATAGATCTGGGCCTAAATCCATCGTTTTTTTGCACTCCACACCATCCCAGTTCAGACATGGCCATATGCAAATCAGGCTTGACACTGTGCCTCATGGGAACAGTCCAGCCCGAACTGCCAAGCCATGTCTTTCATGGATCGGAATCAAGCATCCTAGGACCGGTTTATGGCTATCAGCCGTCTTCAGCCTGGATAGCTTGACTCCAGTGGTGTGGAGAGCATGGGACTCACGTCTGAGCATACGCATCCCACTCGGGGGGACAAATGCAAAAACAACAATTGATAGACAGAATGCAGAACAATGTCATACATTCACCCCAGTACAGAGATCTGGGCCTAAATACATTTTTTTTGCACTCCACACCACCCCAGTTCAGACATAGCCATATGCAAATCAGCCTTGACCCTGTGCCTCATGGGAACAGTCCAGACCGAACTGCCAAGCCATGTCTTTCCTGGACCGGAATCAAGCATCCTAGGACCGGTTTATGGCTATCAGCCGTCTTCAGCCAGGATAGCTTGACTCCAGTGGTGTGGAGAGCATGGGACTCACGTCTGAGCATACCCATCCCACTCTGGGTGACAAATGCAAAAACAACAATTGATGGACAGAATGCAGAACAATGTCATACATTCACCCCAGTACAGAGATCTGGGCCTAAATCCATCGTTTTTGTGCACTCCACACCACCCAGTTCAGATATGGCCATATGCAAATCAGCCTTGACCCTGTGCCTCATGGGAACAGTCCAGCCCGAACTGCCAAGCCATGTCTTTCCTGAACCGGAATCAAGCATCCTAGGACCGGTTTCTGGCTATCAGCCGTCTTCAGCCAGGATAGCTTGACTCCAGTGGTGTGGAGAGCATGGGACTCACGTCTGAGCATACCCGTTCCACTCGGGGTGACAAATGCAAAAACAACAATTGATGGGCATAATGCAGAACAATGTCATACATTCACCCCAGTACAGAGATCTGGGCCTAAATCCATCATTTTTTTGCACTCCACACCATCCCAGTTCAGACATGGCCATATGCAAATCAGGCTTGACACTGTGCCTCATGGGAACAGTCCAGCCCGAACTGCCAAGCCATGTCTTTCATGGATCGGAATCAAGCATCCTAGGACCGGTTTCTGGCTATCAGCCGTCTTCAGCCTGGATAGCTTGACTCCAGTGGTGTGGAGAGCATGGGACTCACGTCTGAGCATACGCATCCCACTCGGGGGGACAAATGCAAAAACAACAATTGATAGACAGAATGCAGAACAATGTCATACATTCACCCCAGTACAGAGATCTGGGCCTAAATACATTTTTTTTGCACTCCACACCACCCCAGTTCAGACATGGCCATATGCAAATCAGCCTTGACCCTGTGCCTCATGGGAACAGTCCAGCCCGAACTGCCAAGCCATGTCTTTCCTGGACCGGAATCAAGCATCCTAGGACCGGTTTCTGGCTATCAGGACTCACGTCTGAGCATACCCATCCCACTCGGGGTGACAAATGCAAAAACAACAATTGATAGACAGAATGCAGAACAATATCATACATTCTCCCCAGTACAGAGATCGGGCCTAAATCTATTGTTTTTTTTGCACTCCACACCACCTCAGTTCATACATGGCCATATGCAAATCAGCCTTTACCCTGTGCCTCATGGTAACAGTCCAGCCCGAACTGCCAAGCCATGTCTTTCCTGGACAGGAATCAAGCATCCTAGGACCGGTTTCTGGCTATCAGCCGTCTTCAGCCTGGATAGCTTGACTTCAGTGGTGTGGAGAGCGTGAGACTCACGTCTGAGCATACCCATCCCACTCGGGGTGACAAATGCAAAAACAACAATTGATGGACAGAATGCAGAACAATGTCATACATTCACCCCAGTACAGAGATCTGGGCCTAAATCCATTGTTTTTGTGCACTCCACACCACCAAAGTTCAGACATGGCCATATGCAAATCAGCCTTGACCCTGTGCCTCATGGGAACAGTTCAGCCCGAACTGCCAAGGCATGTCTTTACTGGACCGGAATCAAGCATCCTAGGACCGGTTTCTGGCTATCAGCCGTCTTCAGCCAGGGTAGCTTGACTCCAGTGGTGTGGAGAGCATGGGACTCACGTCTGAGCATACCCATCCCACTCGAGGTGACAAATGCAAAAACAACAATTGATGGACAGAATGCAGAGCAATGTAATACATTTACCCCAGTACAGAGCTCTGGGCCTAAATCCATCAATTTTTTTGCACTCCACACCACCCCCGTTCAGACATGGCCATATGCAAATCAGCCTTGACCCTGTGCCTCATGGGAACAGTCCAGCCCGAACTGCCAAGCCATGTCTTTCATGGATCGGAATCAAGCATCCTAGGACCGGTTTCTGGCTATCAGCCGTCTTCAGCCTGGATAGCTTGACTCCAGTGGTGTGGAGAGCATGGGACTCACATCTGAGCATACCCATTCCACTCGGGGTGACAAATGCAAAAACAACAATTGATGGGCATAATGCAGAACAATGTCATACATTCACCCCAGTACAGAGATCTGGGACTAAATCCATCATTTTTTTGCACTCCACACCATCCCAGTTCAGACCATGGCCATATGCAAATCAGCCTTGACCCTGTGCCTCATGGGAACAGTTCAGCCCGAACTGCCAAGGCATGTCTTTCCTGGACCGGAATCAAGCATCCTAGGACCGGTTTCTGGCTATCAGCCGTCTTCAGCCAGGGTAGCTTGACTCCAGTGGTGTGGAGAGCATGGGACTCACGTCTGAGCATACCCATCCCACTCGAGGTGACAAATGCAAAAACAACAATTGATGGACAGAATGCAGAGCAATGTAATACATTTACCCCAGTACAGAGCTCTGGGCCTAAATCCATCAACTTTTTTTGCACTCCACACCACCCCAGTTCAGACATGGCCATATGCAAATCAGCCTTGACCCTGTGCCTCATGGGAACAGTCCAGCCCGAACTGCCAAGCCATGTCTTTCCTGGACCGGAATCAATCATCCTAGGACCGGTTTCTGGCTATCAGCCATCTTCAGCCAGGATAGCTTGACTCCAGTAGTGTGGAGAGTATGGGACTCACGTCTGAGCATACCCGTCCCACTCGGGGTGACAAATGCAAAAACAACAATTGATGGACAGAATGCAGAACAATGTCATACATTCACCCCAGTACAGAGATCTGGGCCTAAATACATAGTTTTTTTTCACTCCACACCACCCCAGTTCAGACATAGCCATATGCAAATCAGCCTTGACCCTGTGCCTCATGGGAACAGTCCAGCCCGAACTGCCAAGCCATGTCTTTCCTGGACCGGAATCAAGCATCCTAGGACCGGTTTCTGGCTATCAGCCGTCTTCAGCCTGGATAGCTTGACTCCAGTGGTGTGGAGAGCATGGGACTCACGTCTGAGCATACCCATACCACTCGGGGTGACAAATGCAAAAACAACAATTGATGGACAGAATGTAGAACAATGTCATACATTCACCCCAGTACAGAGATCTGGGCCTAAATCCATCGTTTTTGTGCACTCCACACCACCCCAGTTCAGACATGGCCATATGCAAATCAGCCTTGACCCTGTGCCTCATGGGAACAGTTCAGCCCGAACTGCCAAGCCACGTCTTTCCTGGACCGGAATCAAGCATCCTAGGACAGGTTTCTGGCTATCAGCCGTCTTCAGCCAGGATAGCTTGACTCCAGTGGTGTGGAGAGCATGGGACTCACGTCTGAGCATACCCATCCCACTCAAGGTGACAAATGCAAAAACAACAATTGATGGACAGAATGCAGAGCAATGTCATACATTCACCCCAGTACAGAGATCCGGGCCTAAATCCATAATTTTTTTACACTCCACACCACCCCAGTTCAGACATGGCCATATGCAAATCAGCCTTGACCCTGTGCCTCATGGGAACAGTCCAGCCCGAAATGCCAAGCCATGTCTTTCATGGATCGGAGTCAAGCATCCTAGGACCGGTTTCTGGCTATCAGCCGTCTTCAGCCTGGATAGCTTGACTCCAGTGGTGTGGAGAGCATGGGACTCACGTCTGAGCATACGCATCCCACTCGGGGGGACAAATGCAAAAACAACAATTGATGGACAGAATGCAGAACAATGTCATACATTCACCCCAGTGCAGATATCAGGCCTAAATACATCGTTGTTTTGCACTCCACACCACCCCAGTTCAGACATAGCCATATGCAAATCAGCCTTGACCCTGTGCCTCATGGGAACAGTCCAGACTGAACTGCCAAGCCATGTCTTTCCTGGACCGGAATCAAGCATCCTAGGACCGGTTTCTGGCTATCAGCCGTCTTCAGCCTGGATAGCTTGACTCCAGTGGTGTGGAGAATATGGGACTCACGTCTGAGCATACCCATCCCACTCGGGGTGACAAATGCAAAAACAACAATTGATGGACAGAATGCAGAACAATGTCATACATTCACCCCAGTACAGAGATCTGGGCCTAAATCCATCCTTTTTGTGCACCCCACACCACCCCAGTTCAGACATGGCCATATGCAAATCAGCCTTGACCCTGTGCCTCATGGGAACAGTTCAGCCCGAACTGCCAAGGCATATCTTTCCTGGACCGGAATCAAGCATCCTAGGACCGGTTTCTGGCTATCAGCCGTCTTCAGCCAGGGTAGCTTGACTCCAGTGGTGTGGAGAGCATGGGACTCACGTCTGAGTATACCCATCCCACTCGAGGTGACAAATGCAAAAACAACAATTGATGGACAGAATGCAGATCAATGTAATACATTTACCCAAGTACAGAGCTCTGGGCCTAAATCCATCAATTTTTTTGCACTCCACACCACCCCCATTCAGACATGGCCATATGCAAATCAGCCTTGACCCTGTGCCTCATGGGAACAGTCCAGCCCGAACTGCCAAGCCATGTCTTTCCTGGACCGGAATCAATCATCCTAGGACCGGTTTCTGGCTATCAGCCATCTTCAGCCAGGATAGCTTGACTCCAGTAGTGTGGAGAGCATGGGACTCACGTCTGAGCATACCCATCCCACTCGGGGTGAAAAATGCAAAAACAACAATTGATGGACAGAATGCAGAACAATGTCATACATTCACCCCAGTACAGAGATCTGGCCCTAAATCCATCATTTTTTTGCACTCCACATCTCCATAGTTCAGATATGGCCATATACAAATCAGCCTTGACCCTGTGCCTCATGGGAGCAGTCTAGCCCGAACTGCCAAGCCATGTCTTTCCTGGACCGGAATCAAGCATCCTAGGACCGGTTTCTGGCTATCAGGACTCACGTCTGAGCATACCCATCCCACTCGGGGTGACAAATGCAAAAACAACAATTGATGGACAGAATGCAGAACAATGTCATACATTCACCCCAGTACAGAGATCTGGGCCTAAATCCATCATTTTTTTGCACTCCACATCTCCCAAGTTCAGACAAGGCCATATGCAAATCATCCATGACCCTGTGCCTCATGGGAACAGTCCAGCCTGAACTGCCAAGCCATGTCTTTCCTGGACAAGAATCAAGCATCCTAGGACCGGTTTCTGGCTACCAGCCATCTTCAGCCAGGATAGATTGACTCCAGTGGTGTGGAGAGCATGGGACTCACGTCTGAGCATACCCATCCCACTCGGGGTGACAAATGCAAAAACAACAAATTGATGGACAGAATGCAGAATAATGTCATACATTCACCCCAGTACAGAGATCTGGGCCTAAATCCATCTTTTTTTGCACTCCACACCACCCCAGTTCAGACATGGCCATATGCAAATCAGCCTTGAACCTGTGCCTCATGGGAACAGTCCAGCCCGAACTGCCAAGCCATGTCTTTCCTGGACCGGAATCAAGCATCCTAGGACCGGTTTCTGGCTATCAGCCGTCTTCAGCCTGGATAGCTTGACTCCAGTGGTGTGGAGAGCATGGGACTCACGTCTGAGCATACCCATCCCATTTGGGGTGACAAATGCAAAAACAACAATTGATGGACAGAATGCAGAACAATGTCATACATTCACCCCAGTACAGAGATCTGGGCCTAAATCCATTGTTTTTGTGCACTCCACACCACCCAGTTCAGACATGGCCATATGCAAATCAGCCTTGACCCTGTGCCTCATGGGAACAGTCCAGCCCGAACTGCCAAGCCATGTCTTTCCTGAACCGGAATCAAGCATCCTAGGACCGGTTTCTGGCTATCAGCCGTCTTCAGCCAGGATAGCTTGACTCCAGTGGTGTGGAGAGCATGGGACTCACGTCTGAGCATACCCATTCCACTCGGGGTGACAAATGCAAAAACAACAATTGATGGACAGAATGCAGAACAATGTCATACATTCACCCCAGTACAGAGATCTGGGCCTAAATCCATCGTTTTTTTGCACTCCACACCATCCCAGTTCAGACATGGCCATATGCAAATCAGGCTTGACACTGTGCCTCATGGGAACAGTCCAGCCCGAACTGCCAAGCCATGTCTTTCATGGATCGGAATCAAGCATCCTAGGACCGGTTTCTGGCTATCAGCCGTCTTCAGCCTGGATAGCTTGACTCCAGTGGTGTGGAGAGCATGGGACTCACGTCTGAGCATACGCATCCCACTCGGGGGGACAAATGCAAAAACAACAATTGATAGACAGAATGCAGAACAATGTCATACATTCACCCCAGTACAGAGATCTGGGCCTAAATACATTTTTTTTGCACTCCACACCACCCCAGTTCAGACATAGCCATATGCAAATCAGCCTTGACCCTGTGCCTCATGGGAACAGTCCAGCCCGAACTGCCAAGCCATGTCTTTCATGGATCGGAATCAAGCATCCTAGGACCGGTTTCTGGCTATCAGCCGTCTTCAGCCTGGATAGCTTGACTCCAGTGGTGTGGAGAGCATGGGACTCACGTCTGAGCATACCCATCCCACTCTGGGTGACAAATGCAAAAACAACAATTGATGGACAGAATGCAGAACAATGTCATACATTCACCCCAGTACAGAGATCTGGGCCTAAATCCATCATTTATTTGCACTCCAAACCACCCCAGTTCAGACATGGCATTATGCAAATCAGCCTTGACCCTGTGCCTCATGGGAACAGTCCAGCCCGAACTGCCAAGCCATGTCTTTCCTGGACCGGAATCAAGCATCGTAGGACCGGTTTCTGGCTATCAGCCATCTTCAGCCTGGATAGCTTGACTCCAGTGGTGTGGAGAGCATGGGACTCACATCTGAGCATACCCATCCCACTCGGGGTGACAAATGAAAAAACAACAATTGATGGACAGAATGCAGAACAATGTCATACATTCACCCCAGTACAGAGATCTGGGCCTAAATACATAGTTTTTTTGCACTCCACACAACCCCAGTTCAGACATAGCCATATGCAAATCAGCCTTGACCCTGTGCCTCATGGGAACAGTCCAGCCCGAACTGCCAAGCCATGTCTTTCCTGGACCGGAATCAAGCATCCTAGGACCGGTTTCTGGCTATCAGCCGTCTTCAGCCTGGATAGCTTGACTCCAGTGGTGTGGAGAGCATGGGACTCACGTCTGAGCATACCCATACCACTCGGGGTGACAAATGCAAAAACAACAATTGATGGACAGAATGCAGAACAATGTCATACATTCACCCCAGTACAGAGATCTGGGCCTAAATCTATCGTTTTTGTGCACTCCACACCACCCCAGTTCAGATATGGCCATATGCAAATCAGCCTTGACCCTGTGCCTCATGGGAACAGTTCAGCCCGAACTGCCAAGCCACGTCTTTCCTGGACCGGAATCAAGCATCCTAGGACAGGTTTCTGGCTATCAGCCGTCTTCAGCCAGGATAGCTTGACTCCAGTGGTGTGGAGAGCATGGGACTCACGTCTGAGCATACCCATCCCACTCGAGGTGACAAATGCAAAAACAACAATTGATGGACAGAATGCAGAGCAATGTCATACATTCACCCCAGTACAGAGTTCCGGGCCTAAATCCATAATTTTTTTACACTCCACACCACCCCAGTTCAGACATGGCCATATGCAAATCAGCCTTGACCCTGTGCCTCATGGGAACAGTCCAGCCCGAAATGCCAAGCCATGTCTTTCATGGATCGGAGTCAAGCATCCTAGGACCGGTTTCTGGCTATCAGCCGTCTTCAGCCTGGATAGCTTGACTCCAGTGGTGTGGAGAGCATGGGACTCACGTCTGAGCATACGCATCCCACTCGGGGGGACAAATGCAAAAACAACAATTGATGGACAGAATGGAGAACAATGTCATACATTCACCCCAGTGCAGAGATCTGGGCCTAAATACATCGTTTTTTTGCACTCCACACCACCCCAGTTCAGACATAGCCATATGCAAATCAGCCTTGACCCTGTGCCTCATGGGAACAGTCCAGACTGAACTGCCAAGCCATGTCTTTCCTGGACCGGAATCAAGCATCCTAGGACCGGTTTCTGGCTATCAGCCGTCTTCAGTCTGGATAGCTTGACTCCAGTGGTGTGGAGAATATGGGACTCACGTCTGAGCATACCCATCCCACTCGGGGTGACAAATGCAAAAACAACAATTGATGGACAGAATGCAGAACAATGTCATACATTCACCCCAGTACAGAGATCTGGGCCTAAATCCATCGTTTTTGTGCACCCCACACCACCCCAGTTCAGACATGGCCATATGCAAATCAGCCTTGACCCTGTGCCTCATGGGAACAGTTCAGCCCGAACTGCCAAGGCATATCTTTCCTGGACCGGAATCAAGCATCCTAGGACCGGTTTCTGGCTATCAGCCGTCTTCAGCCAGGGTAGCTTGACTCCAGTGGTGTGGAGAGCATGGGACTCACGTCTGAGTATACCCATACCACTCGAGGTGACAAATGCAAAAACAACAATTGATGGACAGAATGCAGATCAATGTAATACATTTACCCAAGTACAGAGCTCTGGGCCTAAATCCATCAATTTTTTTGCACTCCACACCACCCCCGTTCAGACGTGGCCATATGCAAATCAGCCTTGACCCTGTGCCTCATGGGAACAGTCCAGCCCGAACTGCCAAGCCATGTCTTTCCTGGACCGGAATCAATCATCCTAGGACCGGTTTCTGGCTATCAGCCATCTTCAGCCAGGATAGCTTGACTCCAGTAGTGTGGAGAGCATGGGACTCACGTCTGAGCATACCCATCCCACTCGGGGTGAAAAATGCAAAAACAACAATTGATGGACAGAATGCAGAGCAATGTCATACATTCACCCCAGTACAGAGATCTGGCCCTAAATCCATCATTTTTTTGCACTCCACATCTCCCAAGTTCAGACAAGGCCATATGCAAATCATCCATGACCCTGTGCCTCATGGGAACAGTCCAGCCTGAACTGCCAAGCCATGTCTTTCCTGGACAAGAATCAAGCATCCTAGGACCGGTTTCTGGCTACCAGCCATCTTCAGCCAGGATAGATTGACTCCAGTGGTGTGGAGAGCATGGGACTCACGTCTGAGCATACCCATCCCACTCGGGGTGACAAATGCAAAAACAACAATTGATGGACAGAATGCAGAACAATGTCATACATTCACCCCAGTACAGAGATCTGGGCCTAAATCCATCTTTTTTTGCACTCCACACCACCCCAGTTCAGACATGGCCATATGCAAATCAGCCTTGAACCTGTGCCTCATGGGAACAGTCCAGCCCGAACTGCCAAGCCATGTCTTTCCTGGACCGGAATCAAGCATCCTAGGACCGGTTTCTGGCTATCAGCCGTCTTCAGCCTGGATAGCTTGACTCCAGTGGTGTGGAGAGCATGGGACTCACGTCTGAGCATACCCATCCCATTTGGGGTGACAAATGCAAAAACAACAATTGATGGACAGAATGCAGAACAATGTCATACATTCACCCCAGTACAGAGATCTGGGCCTAAATCCATTGTTTTTGTGCACTCCACACCACCCAGTTCAGACATGGCCATATGCAAATCAGCCTTGACCCTGTGCCTCATGGGAACAGTCCAGCCCGAACTGCCAAGCCATGTCTTTCCTGAACCGGAATCAAGCATCCTAGGACCGGTTTCTGGCTATCAGCCGTCTTCAGCCGGGATAGCTTGACTCCAGTGGTGTGGAGAGCATGGGACTCACGTCTGAGCATACCCATTCCACTCGTGGTGACAAATGCAAAAACAATTGATGGACAGAATGCAGAACAATGTCATACATTCACCCCAGTACAGAGATCTGGGCCTAAATCCATCGTTTTTTTGCCCTCCACACCATCCCAGTTCAGACATGGCCATATGCAAATCAGGCTTGACACTGTGCTTCATGGGAACAGTCCAGCAGGAACTGCCAAGCCATGTCTTTCATGGATCGGAATCAAGCATCCTAGGACCGGTTTCTGGCTATCAGCCGTCTTCAGCCTGGATAGCTTGACTCCAGTGGTGTGGAGAGCATGGGACTCACGTCTGAGCATACGCATCCCACTCGGGGGGACAAATGCAAAAACAACAATTGATAGACAGAATGCAGAACAATGTCATACATTCACCCCAGTACAGAGATCTGGGCCTAATTACATTTTTTTTGCACTCCACACCACCCCAGTTCAGACATAGCCGTATGCAAATCAGCCTTGACCCTGTGCCTCATGGGAACAGTCCAGACCGAACTGCCAAGCCATGTCTTTCCTGGACCGGAATCAAGCATCCTAGGACCGGTTTATGGCTATCAGCCGTCTTCAGCCTGGATAGCTTGACTCCAGTGGTGTGGAGAGCATGGGACTCACGTCTGAGCATACCCATCCCACTCTGGGTGACAAATGCAAAAACAACAATTGATGGACAGAATGCAGAACAATGTCATACATTCACCCCAGTACAGAGATCTGGGCCTAAATCCTTCGTTTTTGTGCACTCCACACCACCCCAGTTCAGACATGGCCATATGCAAATCAGCCTTGACCCTGTGCCTCATGGGAACAGTTCAGCCTGAACTGCCAAGGCATGTCTTTCCTGGACCGGAATCAAGCATCCTAGGATCGGTTTCTGGCTATCAGCCGTCTTCAGCCAGGGTAGCTTGACTCCAGTGGTGTGGAGAGCATGGGACTCACGTCTGAGCATACCCATTCCACTCGGGGTGACAAATGCAAAAACAACAATTGATGGGCATAATGCAGAACAATGTCATACATTCACCCCAGTACAGAGATCTGGGCCTAAATCCATCATTTTTTTGCACTCCACACCATCCCAGTTCAGACATGGCCATATGCAAATCAGGCTTGACACTGTGCCTCATGGGAACAGTCCAGCCCGAACTGCCAAGCCATGTCTTTCATGGATCGGAATCAAGCATCCTAGGACCGGTTTCTGGCTATCAGCCGTCTTCAGCCTGGATAGGTTGACTCTAGTGGTGTGGAGAGCATGGGACTCACGTCTGAGCATACGCATCCCACTCGGGGGGACAAATGCAAAAACAACAATTGATAGACAGAATGCAGAACAATGTCATACATTCACCCCAGTACAGAGATCTGGGCCTAAATACATTTTTTTTTTGCACTCCACACCACCCCAGTTCAGACATAGCCATATGCAAATCAGCCTTGACCCTGTGCCTCATGGGAACAGTCCAGACCGAACTGCCAAGCCATGTCTTTCCTGGACCGGAATCAAGCATCCTAGAACCGGTTTCTGGCTATCAGCCGTCTTCAGCCTGGATAGCTTGACTCCAGTGGTGTGGAGAGCATGGGACTCACGTCTGAGCATACCCATCCCACTCTGGGTGACAAATGCAAAAACAACAATTGATGGACAGAATGCAGAACAATGTCATACATTCACCCCAGTACAGAGATCTGGGCCTAAATCCATCGTTTTTGTGCACTCCACACCACCCCAGTTCAGACATGGCCATATGCAAATCAGCCTTGACCCTGTGCCTCATGGGAACAGTTCAGCCCGAACTGCCAAGGCATGTCTTTCCTGGACCGGAATCAAGCATCCTAGGACCGGTTTCTGGCTATCAGCCGTCTTCAGCCAGGGTAGCTTGACTCCAGTGGTGTGGAGAGCATGGGACTCACGTCTGAGCATACCCATCCCACTCGGGATGACAAATGCAAAAACAACAATTGATGGACAGAATGCAGAACAATGTAATACATTTACCCAAGTACAGAGATCTGGGCCTAAATCCATCATTTTTTTGCACTCCACACCACCCCAGTTCAGACATGGCCATATGCAAATCAGCCTTGACCCTGTGCCTCATGGGAACAGTCCAGCCCGAACTGCCAAGCCATGTCTTTCCTGGACCGGAATCAAGCATCCTAGGACCGGTTTCTGGCTATCAGGACTCACGTCTGAGCATACCCATCCCACTCGGGGTGTGTGAGAAGTTGGCCTGATAGGTAGTGTTTCCAATTCTGGAACCACTGGTTATCAGTCCAAGCAAACCCCAAAGATGTCAGGTTGTAAGTCAACCTTGTAGACAAGCTATCCTAGTGGTAGCATGGACTAAGCAGCCTTAAAGGCTTAACTTAAGAGGTCGTGTTAAGCGAGCTTGTTTTACCACATACAATCCTGTAATCAAATGAAAGGACACCACACAAGTATATATTATAAAAATATATGTATTTATTACTAAATTACTCCCCAGTACTCTTTATGAGGAAAGGGGCACAAGCGTTAAATCAAAAGCACTGTTACACATATAAAGTTGCACGTTTATGGATGAGGGCGGGTGGCCACTCAGACCATATATCAAAAAAGTGGTATAAGTAACACTTTACGAACAATGGTTAGGCCTAGGGCCTAGAGATTCGCTGGGAGCAGTCAGGACAAGCAATGAAGAAGTCGGGAGTAGCCCACAGGAGACGGATGCAGCACGGAAAGTGCAGCGCGCACCAATGCACTGTCAATGGTGCGTAAAAGTCAATTAAAGTGAATAAAAAGATACTTCCGCTGAACCTAGGAACACAAAACTTTAGACACAGACCCTAGAGGTGTGTACCAGTGTAAAGACACCGGCGTTGCAAAGTTACCTCACCCACAGGCCGTGGGTGCACAGGGTCGAAGTGGCGTCGGGTTCTGTCACGCAGGTTCTTGGTGCTTGGAGCTGTTGCAGCTGCAGGCGCTGTGAAGCAGAAGTGTCCGGTGCGATCCAAGGGTGGATCGAAGTAGAAAAGTACCTGAAAGCAGAGGGGACAGAGTCTGGGTCACTCAGCAGTGACCAGGGTGGAACCAGGACGGAACCAGGCAATGTCGGGCGCAATCAGGCGGTTGTCGATAGGCTTCTCTCCGCTGTCACGTGGGCTCTGGGGCATCTGCGACGTCCAGGAGCAGGTCACGATCTGTCCCACGTAGGCTCTCGCCGTCAGCACCGTCGGCTTGAAGATTGTAGCAAACAGCACTTGGCAAAAGCAATCCACGCGGAACCGGGAGATTGCTTATCACTCGAACCAGGAGGGTCAGAGTGGGTGCTCCTTTTCACAGGAGCTGGTGCAGATCTGGAGCAACCAGAAAAGCAAGTCGTATTTCGAAGTTCGTCGGCACAGGGGTCACAAGCCAGCTGGCAAGTGACCGGGCCAACGCGTCGAGCGCACACAAGCAGAAGGGCCCCACGCAGCACTCGTCGAGTGTGGAGGGGTGAGCTTTGGTGCAAGTGGAGCTCGGGGCTGGGGCTTCTCAAACCCCGATGTACAGCTTCGAGGGTCACTCGTGGGCCGCACGGTCAGCGTCTCGTGGCCTTTTCAAGATGGCGTGCCCCACGCTTCCGGTCGCCTCCACGGGTCTCAGCTCTGCAGGGACTGTGGATCGGGCAGGTAGAAGGCAGGCAAGCTTGATCTCGTCGATCTCTGTCGCTCGAGTTCCGGCGGGAACTGCAACAAAGCAAGGGTCGAGGGCTGGATGGTGCCTGTTTGCACAGGGTGGTCACTCCTTGACCACAAGGGAGATTCTTCAGTCTTCTCACGTCGTGTAGAAAGTCGAAGGGTCCAGATTTCGTTTCTTATGTTTCTTCAGGATGATCTGAGTTGCATTGGCACTGCTCCCCCTCTTATTCCAATCTGAGGGGTGGATCTCCTGCTAGGTCCCTCCCCTATGGGTGGGACCAGGAAGGGGGGTGGTTACACCCCCTTTCCTTTGTCCAGGTCTCACTGGAGCTGGGGCTGGGCTGCCCCAGAACCGGTTTGACAGGATTATGCAAGGGGAAGCCTTGTGCTCCCCAGGCACTGTCTGGTTTCATTCAAACCTCCCTGCTACAATCCACTATCTCCTGTCTGGGGTGGTGTCACACCTCCCTGTGACAGGAAATCCTTTGTCCAGGCCTCCTCTGCTGAGTTTCGGTCAGCAGCAGGAGGTCAGACATGTGTCTGTGGCAGAAGCATCCATTTTGTGGATCTGAGGCTCTTTTAAAAATCAACCGCATTTTAGCAAAAGTAACATGTCGTCCCCTCTAGAGGGGTGGAATGCTACCCCCGTCGCCAGGACTGGTGAGGGGGTAGTATTCCAAATCGTATGACACCTTACACGACATGTTTTGATAAAGCCAAACCAAAGTTGACATATAACCGCGAGGATTATAATGCACTTAATAGTATATGGTTTGGCATTATCCCGGAACAGCTAAGGGAATTGGTCCCGACAGCTGCAGACAGGCTCAGCTCATGCTAGAGCACCATCTCACATTAAACCACGCACTCTGCCTTCAGGATTGTTAAGGCCTGCCATAGGAGTGGCTCACAGGTTTATATGTGTCCAGATAGGTTTAGGTATAGGCATACTATATCTAAGCAAGGGGTGATTACACCACCTTGCCCCAGCTGAGTGATCAGCCAGTTGTGTCAATTTTAGATAGCCAGCCAGGGGTGGCAAAAGATATGCTGCAGCCCCTGGTAGGCCTTGGATGCACCTATGCCCTGGGCACCTATAGTGCTCTGTACAGGGGCTGATAAGGTGACCCAAGCCAATCTAGTTATGCACCTAGGGTACATGGAATCCATTTTACAGAGAGAGCAGATAGCCTGGGGCCCTGATTAGCAGGGAACCAGGCCAACTAAGTCGAAAACCAGCTAAACACAGGGCAAAAATCTGGGGTAACCATAGTCAGGTAGCCACCTTCCTACATAACCCCCCCCCAAACGAAAGGAGATAAGGCTATCCTTGGCCAGGTAAGCCTATATTGCCTGAGTGGCCATATAAGGAAGTACCTGCACTAGCATGGGTACCCCCTGTCTCTCTCATGGTCCACTAAGCAGTCCCTCACCCTAGGGGTATTAGAGGGTCTCCACCATAGGGAATCACTACCTTGGGTGTGTTTATGCAAAGTTAAAGGCTGGTTTGGATATGGAGTATTGAAGTGAGGCTCCACTATTTTTGGGCTCAACTTCCTCCAGTTATCTTCCACCATATGTGCCTTTCTTTCTTCAACTGAGTTGCACTGAGCTCTCAGGGTCAACCTCTGGCTACCTAAAGCTGGAGGCTGGGTCCCTCTGTTTGGCTTGCTGGAGGGACAGTTCAGGTTTGGGCCCTTTGGGTCCCAGGTTTGGCTGTGCCCAACAGAATCCATCTGTGGGAGGTCCCTAACTGTTTTTAAGGGGGCTCCCTCAGGAGTTTTTAAAGTTTTCACCTTACTAGGCCTACTAGTTTTGGTGCCCCTAATCTGTTGATGGGGGTGCTTTATTTGACAGGGGGCCCTCTGGGTCTCACTGTCCTTCTTGTCCTCTGCAGCCCTGGGCTGACTAAGGCAAGGTAGAGAGGGGCAGGTTACCTGCTCCAGACTGGATCCCACCTGAGAAGGGTCCACTGCCATCAGAGGCTCTGTCAGGCCAGGCCTAACAACCTCTGGGGCAGTTCCTTCATCAGGGGTAAGATCAGTTCCCTGAGGAGGCTGATCCTGTCCTACTGTCTGGTGAGGGGGAGATTTCTCTTCCTCCTCCATGCTCTCAGTTTGGGTGGAGTGATCCATCATTTCAGGTTTCACAACACACATATCTGTTTGAGTTTGGGCTGTGGCCATCACAGCCCCACCAACCTTTTCAGGAGGAGACTCAGTTTGGGTTTCTGCTGTTATCATAACAGCTTTGTTATTCTGTCTTGGAAGAGCTTCTGGTAAAGATGGGGCAGAGAGTTGCTCAGCCCTACCAACCTTTTCAGGAAGGACATCTTGAATTGGGGCTATAGCCAGTACAGCCCCACTAACCTTTCCATTGGAATTTACCATTCTAGAATGGATTTTCTGTTCAACCTCAGCCCAGGCTGAGATTTCCAAATCATTACCCAGTAGACAGTCTACAGGCAAGTTTGGTGACACTGCCACTCTCTTTGGGCCAATGACACCTCCCCAGCTGAGACTTACTACTGCCATTGGATGACTTGTTTGGATACCATCAATGTTTGTTACCTGGTATGTGGCACCTGGTAAAAGTTGCTTAGAGGGGACTATACAGTCAGCCACCATGGTGATGCTAGCCCCTGTGTCTCTAAAAGCTTCCACTTTCAAACCATTGATGATGGGTTCCTGCCTATATTTGCTCAAGGTATTTGGGCAAACAGAGAAGTTGGCAAACCCCATGCCAGTCTCATAGATAAGATCATTTGGGGATGGGGACCTGGATAGGCCAGGGTCCCCTTGGGCTCCAAAAGTAAACCCACCCAGATTCCTGGGTGTGCTCCCACTTCCTGGGGGATTACTGCTGACAGTAACAGGAGGTGTTGGAGCTGGCTTTGGAGGTATGTTTTCTTTATTGCCATTCTTGGGACAACAGCTGTCTGTTTTGTAATGCCCAACCTGTTTACAGGCATGGCAATAAGGCTTTTTCTCTGTTGAAGAAGTGTCTTGGGACCCACCCCCCCTCTTGGAGTTTTGGGGCCCTGGGGAAGTGTTTTCTTTACTTTTATCCCCACCCTTATCTTGAGGCTTGGTAGACTCCTTCTTCTGGTTATTGTCCTGATTCTTAGGCCTAATCCTGGTTCTGACCCACTTATCTGCCCTCTTTCCCAATTCTTGGGGAGAGGTCAAATCTGAGTCCACCAGGTGCTGGTGTAAGAGCTGGTTCTGACAATTACTAAGGATCTGCTCCCTCATAATCAAATTATACAATCCTGTGAAGTCATGTACTTTGCTGCCATTCAGCCAACCCTCCAGAGCCTTAGTTGCACAATCAACAAAATCAGTCCAGTCCTGAGTCTGTGTCTTCTGGGTATCTCTGAACTTTAACCTGTACTGTTCAGTGGTTAAGCCAAACCCATCTATCAGAACACTCTTCAGGACTTTGTAATTGCTGGCATCCTCATGTCTGACAGTGAGGAGCCTATCTCTCCCTTTCTCTGAAAAGGAGTACCATAAGATCGCTGCCCACTGTTCCTCAGGAACCTGCTGTACCATGCAGGCTCTCTCCAGAGCAGTCATCCATTTGTGGATGTCATCCCCTTCCTTGTAGGGGGGCACAATCTTTGTCAGGTTTCTACTATCATAGGACCTGGGTTTCTCTTTAGGAATTTTGCTGCCACCAGTGGCATCTAAGCCACTTAATTTCTGTTCCCTAGCCAAGGTAAGTTTAGCTTGAGCCAAGGTAAGTTTAGCTTGAGCCAGAGCTACCTCCTCCCTCTCTATCTGGAGTTGGACAGCCCTCATTCTGGCCCTATGCTCTTTTCTCTGGGAGGAAGTCATCCCTCTTTGAGATTCTCTTGAGGCACTAGAAAGATGAGAGTCCCCTGACAGAGATCTCACCCTCCTGTTGCCTGGGAGAATTTGGTTATGAGATCTGGAGTGGTGCTGGCCCTCTCCATTCTCATGTAGGTCCAAGTTGGCCTGGTTAAGCCTGGCAACCTGTACCTGGTTTCCCCCCTGATCCTGATCTTCAGGCTCTTCTAAATCAGAGTCTTCCTCTTCCTCCTCCTCCACTACTTCATTGTCAGGAAGATCCTCATTCTCAGGGGAGTTTATCCCTTCACCTGATTCTAAGGGAGCCTGGCTCACCTTATCTAGGTCATCCTTTTCTAGGAGAGCTACTAGGGAAGGAATGGTAGGGCCTCTGCCCTTTTTTAGCCCCCTGGCTGTGCACAAGGCACTCAGGTCTTTGTGGCTAAGGTTGTCATATCTGGATGTTGTCCCTATAGGATCAACTATTACAGGAGCAGAGCCTGAGGCTCTACCTGTATCAGACATGACTGCTAGTGAGGTGTAAGTGATGCACTTACCTACACTAAGTGGTTTCCTACTGTACCTTGCTAGTGAGTTGTAGTCAGGGTGTGCTAATCCCTTTAATCTACAACTACTAAGTTCAGTAGAACTTAATATGCTAAGCTTTTGATTTATATGTACCTAGAGGTACTTGATGTGATCTTTCAATTTGATAAAGGTTGCAATGGTAAAACAAACAGCAAGCTCAAATCCGCACCGCTGCACACCAATGTGAGAAGTTGGCCTGATAGGTAGTGTTTCCAATTCTGGAACCACTGGTTATCAGTCCAAGCAAACCCCAAAGATGTCAGGTTGTAAGTCAACCTTGTAGACAAGCTATCCTAGTGGTAGCATGGACTAAGCAGCCTTAAAGGCTTAACTTAAGAGGTCGTGTTAAGCGAGCTTGTTTTACCACATACAATCCTGTAATCAAATGAAAGGACACCACACAAGTATATATTATAAAAATATATGTATTTATTACTAAATTACTCCCCAGTACTCTTTATGAGGAAAGGGGCACAAGCGTTAAATCAAAAGCACTGTTACACATATAAAGTTGCACGTTTATGGATGAGGGCGGGTGGCCACTCAGACCATATATCAAAAAAGTGGTATAAGTAACACTTTACGAACAATGGTTAGGCCTAGGGCCTAGAGATTCGCTGGGAGCAGTCAGGACAAGCAATGAAGAAGTCGGGAGTAGCCCACAGGAGACGGATGCAGCACGGAAAGTGCAGCGCGCACCAATGCACTGTCAATGGTGCGTAAAAGTCAATTAAAGTGAATAAAAAGATACTTCCGCTGAACCTAGGAACACAAAACTTTAGACACAGACCCTAGAGGTGTGTACCAGTGTAAAGACACCGGCGTTGCAAAGTTACCTCACCCACAGGCCGTGGGTGCACAGGGTCGAAGTGGCGTCGGGTTCTGTCACGCAGGTTCTTGGTGCTTGGAGCTGTTGCAGCTGCAGGCGCTGTGAAGCAGAAGTGTCCGGTGCGATCCAAGGGTGGATCGAAGTAGAAAAGTACCTGAAAGCAGAGGGGACAGAGTCTGGGTCACTCAGCAGTGACCAGGGTGGAACCAGGACGGAACCAGGCAATGTCGGGCGCAATCAGGCGGTTGTCGATAGGCTTCTCTCCGCTGTCACGTGGGCTCTGGGGCATCTGCGATGTCCAGGAGCAGGTCACGATCTGTCCCACGTAGGCTCTCGCCGTCAGCACCGTCGGCTTGAAGATTGTAGCAAACAGCACTTGGCAAAAGCAATCCACGCGGAACCGGGAGATTGCTTATCACTCGAACCAGGAGGGTCAGAGTGGGTGCTCCTTTTCACAGGAGCTGGTGCAGATCTGGAGCAACCAGAAAAGCAAGTCGTATTTCGAAGTTCGTCGGCACAGGGGTCACAAGCCAGCTGGCAAGTGACCGGGCCAACGCGTCGAGCGCACACAAGCAGAAGGGCCCCACGCAGCACTCGTCGAGTGTGGAGGGGTGAGCTTTGGTGCAAGTGGAGCTCGGGGCTGGGGCTTCTCAAACCCCGATGTACAGCTTCGAGGGTCACTCGTGGGCCGCACGGTCAGCGTCTCGTGGCCTTTTCAAGATGGCGTGCCCCACGCTTCCGGTCGCCTCCACGGGTCTCAGCTCTGCAGGGACTGTGGATCGGGCAGGTAGAAGGCAGGCAAGCTTGATCTCGTCGATCTCTGTCGCTCGAGTTCCGGCGGGAACTGCAACAAAGCAAGGGTCGAGGGCTGGATGGTGCCTGTTTGCACAGGGTGGTCACTCCTTGACCACAAGGGAGATTCTTCAGTCTTCTCACGTCGTGTAGAAAGTCGAAGGGTCCAGATTTCGTTTCTTATGTTTCTTCAGGATGATCTGAGTTGCATTGGCACTGCTCCCCCTCTTATTCCAATCTGAGGGGTGGATCTCCTGCTAGGTCCCTCCCCTATGGGTGGGACCAGGAAGGGGGGTGGTTACACCCCCTTTCCTTTGTCCAGGTCTCACTGGAGCTGGGGCTGGGCTGCCCCAGAACCGGTTTGACAGGATTATGCAAGGGGAAGCCTTGTGCTCCCCAGGCACTGTCTGGTTTCATTCAAACCTCCCTGCTACAATCCACTATCTCCTGTCTGGGGTGGTGTCACACCTCCCTGTGACAGGAAATCCTTTGTCCAGGCCTCCTCTGCTGAGTTTCGGTCAGCAGCAGGAGGTCAGACATGTGTCTGTGGCAGAAGCATCCATTTTGTGGATCTGAGGCTCTTTTAAAAATCAACCGCATTTTAGCAAAAGTAACATGTCGTCCCCTCTAGAGGGGTGGAATGCTACCCCCGTCGCCAGGACTGGTGAGGGGGTAGTATTCCAAATCGTATGACACCTTACACGACATGTTTTGATAAAGCCAAACCAAAGTTGACATATAACCGCGAGGATTATAATGCACTTAATAGTATATGGTTTGGCATTATCCCGGAACAGCTAAGGGAATTGGTCCCGACAGCTGCAGACAGGCTCAGCTCATGCTAGAGCACCATCTCACATTAAACCACGCACTCTGCCTTCAGGATTGTTAAGGCCTGCCATAGGAGTGGCTCACAGGTTTATATGTGTCCAGATAGGTTTAGGTATAGGCATACTATATCTAAGCAAGGGGTGATTACACCACCTTGCCCCAGCTGAGTGATCAGCCAGTTGTGTCAATTTTAGATAGCCAGCCAGGGGTGGCAAAAGATATGCTGCAGCCCCTGGTAGGCCTTGGATGCACCTATGCCCTGGGCACCTATAGTGCTCTGTACAGGGGCTGATAAGGTGACCCAAGCCAATCTAGTTATGCACCTAGGGTACATGGAATCCATTTTACAGAGAGAGCAGATAGCCTGGGGCCCTGATTAGCAGGGAACCAGGCCAACTAAGTCGAAAACCAGCTAAACACAGGGCAAAAATCTGGGGTAACCATAGTCAGGTAGCCACCTTCCTACAGGGTGACAAATGCAAAAACAACAATTGATGGACAGAATGCAGAACAATATCATACATTCTCCCCAGTACAGAGATCGGGCCTAAATCTATTGTTTTTTTTGCACTCCACACCACCCCAGTTCATACATGGCCATATGCAAATCAGCCTTTACCCTGTGCCTCATGGTAACAGTCCAGCCCGAACTGCCAAGCCATGTCTTTCCTGGACAGGAATCAAGCATCCTAGGACCGGTTTCTGGCTATCAGCCGTCTTCAGCCTGGATAGCTTGACTTCAGTGGTGTGGAGAGCGTGCGACTCACGTCTGAGCATACCCATCCCACTCGGGGTGACAAATGCAAAAACAACAATTGATGGACAGAATGCAGAACAATATCATACATTCACCCCAGTACAGAGATCTGGGCCTAAATCCATTGTTTTTGTGCACTCCACACCACCAAAGTTCAGACATGGCCATATGCAAATCAGCCTTGACCCTGTGTCTAATGGGTACAGTCCTGCCCGAACTGCCAAGCCATGTCTTTCCTGGACTGGAATCAAGCATCCTATGACCAGTTTCTGGCTATCAGCCGTCTTCAGCCAGGATAGCTTGACTCCAGTGGCGTGGAGAGCATGGGACTCATGTCTGAGCATACCCATCTCACTCCGGGTGACAAATGCAAAAACAACAATTGATGGACAGAATACAGAACAATGTCATACATTCACCCCAGTACAGAGATCTGGGCCTAAATCCATCGTTTTTGTGCACTCCACACCACCCCAGTTCAGACATGGCCATATGCAAATCAGCCTTGACCCTGTGCCTCATGGGAACAGTTCAGCCCGAACTGCCAAGGCATGTCTTTCCTGGACCGGAATCAAGCATCCTAGGACCGGTTTCTGGCTATCAGCCGTCTTCAGCCAGGGTAGCTTGACTCCAGTGGTGTGGAGAGCATGGGACTCACGTCTGAGCATACCCATCCCACTCGAGGTGACAAATGCAAAAACAAAAATTGATGGACAGAATGCAGAGCAATGTAATACATTTACCCCAGTACAGAGCTCTGGGCCTAAATCCATCAATTTTTTTGCACTCCACACCACACCCGTTCAGACATGGCCATATGCAAATCAGGCTTGACACTGTGCCTCATGGGAACAGTCCAGACCGAACTGCCAAGGCATGTCTTTCCTGGACCGGAATCAAGCATCCTAGGATCGGTTTCTGGCTATCAGCCGTCTTCAGCCAGGGTAGCTTGACTCCAGTGGTGTGGAGAGCATGGGACTCACGTCTGAGCATACCCATTCCACTCGGGGTGACAAATGCAAAAACAACAATTGATGGGCATAATGCAGAACAATGTCATACATTCACCCCAGTACAGAGATCTGGGCCTAAATCCATCATTTTTTTGCACTCCACACCATCCCAGTTCAGACATGGCCATATGCAAATCAGGCTTGACACTGTGCCTCATGGGAACAGTCCAGCCCGAACTGCCAAGCCATGTCTTTCATGGATCGGAATCAAGCATCCTAGGACCGGTTTCTGGCTATCAGCCGTCTTCAGCCTGGATAGGTTGACTCTAGTGGTGTGGAGAGCATGGGACTCACGTCTGAGCATACGCATCCCACTCGGGGGGACAAATGCAAAAACAACAATTGATGGACAGAATGCAGAACAATGTCATACATTCACCCCAGTACAGAGATCTGGGCCTAAATCCATCGTTTTTGCACTCCACACCACCCCAGTTCAGACATAGCCATATGCAAATCAGCCTTGACCCTGTGCCTCATGGGAACAGTCCAGACTGAACTGCCAAGCCATGTCTTTCCTGGACCGGAATCAAGCATCCTAGAACCGGTTTCTGGCTATCAGCCGTCTTCAGCCTGGATAGCTTGACTCCAGTGGTGTGGAGAGCATGGGACTCACGTCTGAGCATACCCATCCCACTCTGGGTGACAAATGCAAAAACAACAATTGATGGACAGAATGCAGAACAATGTCATACATTCACCCCAGTACAGAGATCTGGGCCTAAATCCATCGTTTTTGTGCACTCCACACCACCCCAGTTCAGACATGGCCATATGCAAATCAGCCTTGACCCTGTGCCTCATGGGAACAGTTCAGCCCGAACTGCCAAGGCATGTCTTTCCTGGACCGGAATCAAGCATCCTAGGACCGGTTTCTGGCTATCAGCCGTCTTCAGCCAGGGTAGCTTGACTCCAGTGGTGTGGAGAGCATGGGACTCACGTCTGAGCATACCCATCCCACTCTGGGTGACAAATGCAAAAACAACAATTGATGGACAGAATGCAGAACAATGTCATACATTCACCCCAGTACAGAGATCTGGGCCTAAATCCATCGTTTTTGTGCACTCCACACCACCCCAGTTCAGACATGGCCATATGCAAATCAGCCTTGACCCTGTGCCTCATGGGAACAGTCCAGCCCGAACTGCCAAGCCATGTCTTTCCTGGACCGGAATCAAGCATCCTAGGACCGGTTTCTGGCTATCAGGACTCACGTCTGAGCATACCCATCCCACTCGGGGTGACAAATGCAAAAACAACAATTGATGGACAGAATGCAGAACAATATCATACATTCTCCCCAGTACAGAGATCGGGCCTAAATCTATTGTTTTTTTTGCACTCCACACCACCCCAGTTCATACATGGCCATATGCAAATCAGCCTTTACCCTGTGCCTCATGGTAACAGTCCAGCCCGAACTGCCAAGCCATGTCTTTCCTGGACAGGAATCAAGCATCCTAGGACCGGTTTCTGGCTATCAGCCGTCTTCAGCCTGGATAGCTTGACTTCAGTGGTGTGGAGAGCGTGAGACTCACGTCTGAGCATACCCATCCCACTCGGGGTGACAAATGCAAAAACAACAATTGATGGACAGAATGCAGAACAATATCATACATTCACCCCAGTACAGAGATCTGGGCCTAAATCCATTGTTTTTGTGCACTCCACACCACCAAAGTTCAGACATGGCCATATGCAAATCAGCCTTGACCCTGTGCCTCATGGGAACAGTTCAGCCCGAACTGCCAAGGCATGTCTTTCCTGGACCGGAATCAAGCATCCTAGGACCGGTTTCTGGCTATCAGCCGTCTTCAGCCAGGGTAGCTTGACTCCAGTGGCGTGGAGAGCATGGGACTCATGTCTGAGCATACCCATCTCACTCCGGGTGACAAATGCAAAAACAACAATTGATGGACAGAATACAGAACAATGTCATACATTCACCCCAGTACAGAGATCTGGGCCTAAATCCATCGTTTTTGTGCACTCCACACCACCCCAGTTCAGACATGGCCATATGCAAATCAGCCTTGACCCTGTGCCTCATGGGAACAGTTCAGCCCGAACTGCCAAGGCATGTCTTTCCTGGACCGGAATCAAGCATCCTAGGACCGGTTTCTGGCTATCAGCCGTCTTCAGCCAGGGTAGCTTGACTCCAGTGGTGTGGAGAGCATGGGACTCACGTCTGAGCATACCCATCCCACTCAAGGTGACAAATGCAAAAACAAAAATTGATGGACAGAATGCAGAGCAATGTAATACATTTACCCCAGTACAGAGCTCTGGGCCTAAATCCATCAATTTTTTTGCACTCCACACCACACCCGTTCAGACATGGCCATATGCAAATCAGTCTTGACCCTGTGCCTCATGGGAACAGTCCAGCCCGAACTGCCAAGCCATGTCTTTCCTAGACTGGAATCAATCATCCTAGGACCGGTTTCTGGCTATCAGCCATCTTCAGCCAGTATAGCTTGACTCCAGTAGTGTGGAGAGCATGGGACTCACGTCTGAGCATACCCGTCCCACTCGGGGTGACAAATGCAAAAACAACAATTGATGGACAGAATGCAGAACAATGTCATACATTCACCCCAGTACAGAGATCTGGGCCTAAATACATAGTTTTTTTTCACTCCACACCACCCCAGTTCAGACATAGCCATATGCAAATCAGCCTTGACCCTGTGCCTCATGGGAACAGTCCAGCCCGAACTGCCAAGCCATGTCTTTCCTGGACCGGAATCAAGCATCCTAGGACCGGTTTCTGGCTATCAGCCGTCTTCAGCCTGGATAGCTTGACTCCAGTGGTGTGGAGAGCATGGGACTCACGTCTGAGCATACCCATCCCACTCGGGGTGACAAATGCAAAAACAACAATTGATGGACAGAATGCAGAACAATGTCATACATTCACCCCAGTACAGAGATCTGGGCCTAAATCCATCATTTTTTTGCACTCCAAACCACCCCAGTTCAGACATGGCCATATGCAAATCAGCCTTGACCCTGTGCCTCATGGGAACAGTCCAGCCCGAACTGCCAAGCCATGTCTTTCCTGGACCGGAATCAAGCATCCTAGGACCGGTTTCTGGCTATCAGCCATCTTCAGCCTGGATAGCTTGACTCCAGTGGTGTGGAGAGCATGGGACTCACATCTGAGCATACCCATCCCACTCGGGGTAACAAATGCAAAAACAACAATTGATGGACAGAATGCAGAACAATGTCATACATTCACCCCAGTACAGAGATCTGGGCCTAAATACATAGTTTTTTTGCACTCCACACAACCCCAGTTCAGACATAGCCATATGCAAATCAGCCTTGACCCTGTGCCTCATGTGAACAGTCCAGCCCGAACTGCCAAGCCATGTCTTTCCTGGACCGGAATCAAGCATCCTAGGACCGGTTTCTGGCTATCAGCCGTCTTCAGCCTGGATATCTTGACTCCAGTGGTGTGGAGAGCATGGGACTCACGTCTGAGCATACCAATACCACTTGGCGTGACAAATGCAAAAACAACAATTGATGGACAGAATGCAGAACAATGTCATACATTCACCCCAGTACAGAGATCTGGGCCTAAATCCATCGTTTTTGTGCACTCCACACCACCCCAGTTCAGACAAGGCCATATGCAAATCAGCCTTGACCCTGTGCCTCATGGGAACAGTTCAGCCCGAACTGCCAAGCCACGTCTTTCCTGGACCGGAATCAAGCATCCTAGGACAGGTTTCTGGCTATCAGCCGCCTTCAGCCAGGATAGCTTGACTACAGTGGTGTGGAGAGCATGGGACTCACGTCTGAGCATACCCATCCCACTCGAGGTGACAAATGCAAAAACAACAATTGATGGACAGAATGCAAAGCAATGTCATACATTCACCCCAGTACAGAGATCCGGGCCTAAATCCATAATTTTTTTACACTCCACACCACCCCAGTTCAGACATGGCCATATGCAAATCAGCCTTGACCCTGTGCCTCATGGGAACAGTCCAGCCCGAAATGCCAAGCCATGTCTTTCATGGATCGGAATCAAGCATCCTAGGACCGGTTTCTGGCTATCAGCCGTCTTCAGCCTGGATAGCTTGACTCCAGTGGTGTGGAGAGCATGGGACTCACGTCTGAGCATACGCATCCCACTCGGGGGGACAAATGCAAAAACAACAATTGATGGACAGAATGCAGAACAATGTCATACATTCACCGCAGTGCAGAGATCTGGGACTAAATACATCGTTTTTTTGCACTCCACACCACCCCAGTTCAGACATAGCCATATGCAAATCAGCCTTAACCCTGTGCCTCATGGGAACAGTCCAGACTGAACTGCCAAGCCATGTCCTGCCTGGACCGGAATCAAGCATCCTAGGACCGGTTTCTGGCTATCAGCCGTCTTCAGCCTGGATAGCTTGACTCCAGTGGTGTGGAGAGCATGGGACTCACGTCTGAGCATACCCATCCCACTCGGGGTGACAAATGCAAAAACAACAATTGATGGACAGAATGCAGAACAATGTCATACATTCGCCCCAGTACAGAGATCTGGGCCTAAATCCATCGTTTTTGTGCACTCCACACCACCCCAGTTCAGACATGGCCATATGCAAATCAGCCTTGACCCTGTGCCTCATGGGAACAGTTCAGCCCGAACTGCTAAGGCATATCTTTCCTGGACCGGAATCAAGCATCCTAGGACCGGTTTCTGGCTATCAGCCGTCTTCAGCCAGGGTAGCTTGACTCCAGTGGTGTGGAGAGCATGGGACTCACGTCCGAGTATACCCATCCCACTCGAGGTGACAAATGCAAAAACAACAATTGATGGACAGAATGCAGAGCAATGTAATACATTTACCCAAGTACAGAGCTCTGGGCCTAAATCCATCAATTTTTTTGCACTCCACACCACCCCCGTTCAGACATGGCCATATGCAAATCAGCCTTGACCCTGTGCCTCATGGGAACAGTCCAGCCCGAACTGCCAAGCCATGTCTTTCCTAGACTGGAATCAATCATCCTAGGACCGGTTTCTGGCTATCAGCCATTTTCAGCCAGGATAGCTTGACTCCAGTAGTGTGGAGAGCATGGGACTCACGTCTGAGCATACCCGTCCCACTCGGGGTGAAAAATGCAAAAACAACAATTGATGGACAGAATGCAGAACAATGTCATACATTCACCCCAGTACAGAGATCTGGGCCTAAATACATAGTTTTTTTTCACTCCACACCACCCCAGTTCAGACATAGCCATATGCAAATCAGCCTTGACCCTGTGCCTCATGGGAACAGTCCAGCCCGAACTGCCAAGCCATGTCTTTCCTGGACCGGAATCAAGCATCCTAGGACCGGTTTCTGGCTATCAGCCGTCTTCAGCCTGGATAGCTTGACTCCAGTGGTGTGGAGAGCATGGGACTCACGTCTGAGCATACCCATCCCACTCGGGGTGACAAATGCAAAAACAACAATTGATGGACAGAATGCAGAACAATGTCATACATTCACCCCAGTACAGAGATCTGGGCCTAAATCCATTGTTTTTGTGCACTCCACACCACCCAGTTCAGACATGGCCATATGCAAATCAGCCTTGACCCTGTGCCTCATGGGAACAGTCCAGCCCGAACTGCCAAGCCATGTCTTTCCTGAACCGGAATCAAGCATCCTAGGACCGGTTTCTGGCTATCAGCCGTCTTCAGCCAGGATAGCTTGACTCCGGTGGTGTGGAGAGCATGAGACTCACGTCTGAGCATACCCATTCCACTCGGGGTGACAAATGCAAAAACAACAATTGATGGACAGAATGCAGAACAATGTCATACATTCACCCCAGTACAGAGATCTGGGCCTAAATCCATCATTTTTCTGCACTCCACACCATCCCAGTTCAGACATGGCCATATGCAAATCAGGCTTGACACTGTGCCTCATGGGAACAGTCCAGCCCGAACTGCCAAGCCATGTCTTTCATGGATCGGAATCAAGCATCCTAGGACCGGTTTCTGGCTATCAGCCGTCTTCAGCCTGGATAGCTTGACTCCATTGGTGTGGAGAGCATGGGACTCACGTCTGAGCATACCCATCCCACTCGGGGTGACAAATGCAAAAACAACAATTGATGGACAGAATGCAGAACAATGTCATACATTCACCCCAGTACAGAGATCTGGGGCTAAATCCATCGTTTTTGTGCACTCCACACCACCCCAGTTCAGACATGGCCATATGCAAATCAGCCTTGACCCTGTGCCTCATGGGAACAGGTCAGCCCGAACTGCCAAGGCATGTCTTTCCTGGACCGGAATCAAGCATCCTAGGACCGGTTTCTGGCTATCAGCCGTCTTCATCCAGGGTACCTTGACTCCAGTCGTGTGGAGAGCATGGGACTCACGTCTGAGCATACCCATCCCACTCGGGGTGACAAATGCAAAAACAACAATTGATGGACAGAATGCAGAACAATGTAATACATTTACCCAAGTACAGAGATCTGGGCCTAAATCCATCATTTTTTTGCACTCCACACCACCCAGTTCAGACATGGCCATATGCAAATCAGCCTTGACCCTGTGCCTCATGGGAACAGTCCAGCCCGAACTGCCAAGCCATGTCTTTCCTGGACCGGAATCAAGCATCCTAGGACCGGTTTCTGGCTATCAGGACTCACGTCTGAGCATACCCATCCCACTCGGGGTGACAAATGCAAAAACAACAATTGATGGACAGAATGCAGAACAATATCATACATTCTCCCCAGTACAGAGATCGGGCCTAAATCTATTGTTTTTTTTGCACTCCACACCACCCCAGTTCATACATGGCAATATGCAAATCAGCCTTGACCCTGTGCCTCATGGTAACAGTCCAGCCCGAACTGCCAAGCCATGTCTTTCCTGGACAGGAATCAAGCATCCTAGGACCGGTTTCTGGCTATCAGTCGTCTTCAGCCTGGATAGCTTGACTTCAGTGGTGTGGAGAGCATGAGACTCACGTCTGAGCATACGCATACCACTCGGGGTGACAAATGCAAAAACAACAATTGATGGACAGAATGCAGAACAATGTCATACATTCACCCCAGTACAGAGATCTGGGCCTAAATCCATTGTTTTTGTGCACTCCACACCACGACCCCAGTTCAGACATGGCCATATGCAAATCAGCCTTGACCCTGTGTCTAATGGGTACAGTCCTGCCCGAACTGCCAAGCCATGTCTTTCCTGGACTGGAATCAAGCATCCTATGACCAGTTTCTGGCTATCAGCCGTCTTCAGCCAGGATAGCTTGACTCCAGTGGCGTGGAGAGCATGGGACTCATGTCTGAGCATACCCATCTCACTCGGGGGGACAAATGCAAAAACAACAATTGATGGACAGAATACAGAACAATGTCATACATTCACCCCAGTACAGAGATCTGGGCCTAAATCCATCGTTTTTGTGCACTCCACACCACCCCAGTTCAGACATGGCCATATGCAAATCAGCCTTGACCCTGTGCCTCATGGGAACAGTTCAGCCCGAACTGCCAAGGCATGTCTTTCCTGGACCGGAATCAAGCATCCTAGGACCGGTTTCTGGCTATCAGCCGTCTTCAGCCAGGGTAGCTTGACTCCAGTGGTGTGGAGAGCATGGGACTCACGTCTGAGCATACACATCCCACTCGAGGTGACAAATGCAAAAACAACAATTGATGGACAGAATGCAGAGCAATGTAATACATTTACCCCAGTACAGAGCTCTGGGCCTAAATCCATCAATTTTTTTGCACTCCACACCCCCCCGTTCAGACATGGCCATATGCAAATCAGCCTTGACCCTGTGCCTCATGGGAACAGTCCAGCCCGAACTGCCAAGCCATGTCTTTCCTAGACTGGAATCAATCATCCTAGGACCGGTTTCTGGCTATCAGCCATCTTCAGCCAGGATAGCTTGACTCCAGTAGTGTGGAGAGCATGGGACTCACGTCTGAGCATACCCGTCCCACTCGGGGTGACAAATGCAAAAACAACAATTGATGGACAGAATGCAGAACAATGTCATACATTCACCCCAGTACAGAGATCTGGGCCTAAATACATAGTTTTTTTTCACTCCACACCACCCCAGTTCAGACATAGCCATATGCAAATCAGCCTTGACCCTGTGCCTCATGGGAACAGTCCAGCCCGAACTGCCAAGCCATGTCTTTCCTGGACCGGAATCAAGCATCCTAGGACCGGTTTCTGGCTATCAGCCGTCTTCATCCAGGGTACCTTGACTCCAGTCGTGTGGAGAGCATGGGACTCACGTCTGAGCATACCCATCCCACTCGGGGTGACAAATGCAAAAACAACAATTGATGGACAGAATGCAGAACAATGTAATACATTTACCCAAGTACAGAGATCTGGGCCTAAATCCATCATTTTTTTGCACTCCACACCACCCAGTTCAGACATGGCCATATGCAAATCAGCCTTGACCCTGTGCCTCATGGGAACAGTTCAGCCCGAACTGCCAAGCCATGTCTTTCCTGGACCGGAATCAAGCATCCTAGGACCGGTTTCTGGCTATCAGGACTCACGTCTGAGCATACCCATCCCACTCGGGGTGACAAATGCAAAAACAACAATTGATGGACAGAATGCAGAACAATATCATACATTCTCCCCAGTACAGAGATCGGGCCTAAATCTATTGTTTTTTTTGCACTCCACACCACCCCAGTTCATACATGGCAATATGCAAATCAGCCTTGACCCTGTGCCTCATGGTAACAGTCCAGCCCGAACTGCCAAGCCATGTCTTTCCTGGACAGGAATCAAGCATCCTAGGACCGGTTTCTGGCTATCAGTCGTCTTCAGCCTGGATAGCTTGACTTCAGTGGTGTGGAGAGCATGAGACTCACGTCTGAGCATACGCATACCACTCGGGGTGACAAATGCAAAAACAACAATTGATGGACAGAATGCAGAACAATGTCATACATTCACCCCAGTACAGAGATCTGGGCCTAAATCCATTGTTTTTGTGCACTCCACACCACGACCCCAGTTCAGACATGGCCATATGCAAATCAGCCTTGACCCTGTGTCTAATGGGTACAGTCCTGCCCGAACTGCCAAGCCATGTCTTTCCTGGACTGGAATCAAGCATCCTATGACCAGTTTCTGGCTATCAGCCGTCTTCAGCCAGGATAGCTTGACTCCAGTGGCGTGGAGAGCATGGGACTCATGTCTGAGCATACCCATCTCACTCGGGGGGACAAATGCAAAAACAACAATTGATGGACAGAATACAGAACAATGTCATACATTCACCCCAGTACAGAGATCTGGGCCTAAATCCATCGTTTTTGTGCACTCCACACCACCCCAGTTCAGACATGGCCATATGCAAATCAGCCTTGACCCTGTGCCTCATGGGAACAGTTCAGCCCGAACTGCCAAGGCATGTCTTTCCTGGACCGGAATCAAGCATCCTAGGACCGGTTTCTGGCTATCAGCCGTCTTCAGCCAGGGTAGCTTGACTCCAGTGGTGTGGAGAGCATGGGACTCACGTCTGAGCATACACATCCCACTCGAGGTGACAAATGCAAAAACAACAATTGATGGACAGAATGCAGAGCAATGTAATACATTTACCCCAGTACAGAGCTCTGGGCCTAAATCCATCAATTTTTTTGCACTCCACACCCCCCCGTTCAGACATGGCCATATGCAAATCAGCCTTGACCCTGTGCCTCATGGGAACAGTCCAGCCCGAACTGCCAAGCCATGTCTTTCCTAGACTGGAATCAATCATCCTAGGACCGGTTTCTGGCTATCAGCCATCTTCAGCCAGGATAGCTTGACTCCAGTAGTGTGGAGAGCATGGGACTCACGTCTGAGCATACCCGTCCCACTCGGGGTGACAAATGCAAAAACAACAATTGATGGACAGAATGCAGAACAATGTCATACATTCACCCCAGTACAGAGATCTGGGCCTAAATACATAGTTTTTTTTCACTCCACACCACCCCAGTTCAGACATAGCCATATGCAAATCAGCCTTGACCCTGTGCCTCATGGGAACAGTCCAGCCCGAACTGCCAAGCCATGTCTTTCCTGGACCGGAATCAAGCATCCTAGGACCGGTTTCTGGCTATCAGCCGTCTTCAGCCTGGATAGCTTGACTCCAGTGGTGTGGAGAGCATGGGACTCACGTCTGAGCATACCCATCCCACTCGGGGTGACAAATGCAAAAACAACAATTGATGGACAGAATGCAGAACAATGTCATACATTTACCCCAGTACAGAGATCTGGGCCTAAATCCATCATTTTTTTGCACTCCAAACCACCCCAGTTCAGACATGGCCATATGCAAATCAGCCTTGACCCTGTGCCTCAAGGGAACAGTCCAGCCCGAACTGCCAAGCCATGTCTTTCCTGGACCGGAATCAAGCATCCTAGGACCGGTTTCTGGCTATCAGCCATCTTCAGCCTGGATAGCTTGACTCCAGTGGTGTGGAGAGCATGGGACTCACATCTGAGCATACCCATCCCACTCGGGGTGACAAATGCAAAAACAACAATTGATGGACAGAATGCAGAACAATGTCATACATTCACCCCAGTACAGAGATCTGGGCCTAAATACATAGTTTTTTTGCACTCCACACAACCCCAGTTCAGACATAGCCATATGCAAATCAGCCTTGACCCTGTGCCTCATGGGAACAGTCCAGCCCGAACTGCCAAGCCATGTCTTTCCTGGACCGGAATCAAGCATCCTAGGACTGGTTTCTGGCTATCAGCCGTCTTCAGCCTGGATATCTTGACTCCAGTGGTGTGGAGAGCATGGGACTCACGTCTGAGCATACCAATACCACTCGGGGTGACAAATGCAAAAACAACAATTGATGGACAGAATGCAGAACAATGTCATACATTCACCCCAGTACAGAGATCTGGGCCTAAATCCATCGTTTTTGTGCACTCCACACCACCCCAGTTCAGACAAGGCCATATGCAAATCAGCCTTGACCCTGTGCCTCATGGGAACAGTTCAGCCCGAACTGCCAAGCCACGTCTTTCCTGGACCGGAATCAAGCATCCTAGGACAGGTTTCTGGCTATCAGCCGCCTTCAGCCAGGATAGCTTGACTACAGTGGTGCGGAGAGCATGGGACTCACGTCTGAGCATACCCATCCCACTCGAGGTGACAAATGCAAAAACAACAATTGATGGACAGAATGCAAAGCAATGTCATACATTCACCCCAGTACAGAGATCCGGGCCTAAATCCATAATTTTTTTACACTCCACACCACCCCAGTTCAGACATGGCCATATGCAAATCAGCCTTGACCCTGTGCCTCATGGGAACAGTCCAGCCCGAAATGCCAAGCCATGTCTTTCATGGATCGGAATCAAGCATCCTAGGACCGGTTTCTGGCTATCAGCCGTCTTCAGCCTGGATAGCTTGACTCCAGTGGTGTGGAGAGCATGGGACTCACGTCTGAGCATACGCATCCCACTCGGGGGGACAAATGCAAAAACAACAATTGATGGACAGAATGCAGAACAATGTCATACATTCACCGCAGTGCAGAGATCTGGGACTAAATACATCGTTTTTTTGCACTCCACACCACCCCAGTTCAGACATAGCCATATGCAAATCAGCCTTAACCCTGTGCCTCATGGGAACAGTCCAGACTGAACTGCCAAGCCATGTCCTGCCTGGACCGGAATCAAGCATCCTAGGACCGTGTAGGAGAGTAGGGTCTGCTATCCTATGGTCACCCCAAATTTTTGCTTTTTGCTTCACTGGTTTCTGACTTAATGTGGCTGTGGGCCTGCTAATCAGACCCACAGCCTGCTGTTCTCTCTCTAAATTGATGCCAATGCACTTTAGGTGCATTACGAATTGGAACTGGTTCACCTTATGAGCCCCTGTATTAGTGCACCCTAGGTGCCCAGGGCATAGGTGTATCCAAGGCCTACCAGGGGCTGCAGCATGTATTATGCCACCCCTGGCCTGGCCTCCATATTTGACACAACTGGCTGATCACTCAGCTGGGGTAAGTCGGTGTAACCACCTCTTACTTAGGTACAGTATGTCTGTGCCTAACCCTAAACTGGACACATATGTTCCTATCAGCCACTCCTATGGAAGGCCTCATCAATCCTGGAGGCAGAGTGCTTGGAAATATGTGAGATGCTGCTCTGGCATGAGCTGAGCCTGTCTGCAGCTGTCGGGAACAACTCCCTAAGCCGTTCCGGGATATTGCCATACCATATACTCTTAAGTGCATTATAATCCTCGCGGTTAAATGCTATCTTTGGTTTGGCTTTATCAAAACATGTCGAGTAAGGTGTCATACGAATTGGAATACTATCCCCTCGCCAATTCTGGCGACGGGGATAGCATTCCACCCTTCTAGAGGGACACGACATGTGTGTAGCCTTAACCCCGGTTAAAGTTAAACAGAGCCTCAGCTTCACAAAATGGACGCTGCCACCACAGACACAAGTCTGGCCTCCTGCTGCTGACCGAAACTCGGCAGATGGTGGCCTGGACAAAGGGTTTCCTGCCTTGGGAGGTGCGAGCACCACCCCAGACAGGATTTTGTGTATTAGGTAGGACAGGGCTGAAAAGAATCAGACATGCCCGGGGCACACAAGGTGTCCCCGTGCATAGGCCAGTCCAAACCGGTTCTGGGGCCTTCCAGCCCCAGTCCTGGCACGGAGCTGGACAAAGGAAAGGGGGTGTAACCGCCCCCCTTCCTGGTTCCTCCCAGAGGAGGGACCTAGTAGGTGATCCACCCCCAGTTTGGGAATAAGAGGGGGAGCAGTGCCATTGCACAGCAGATCATCCCGAAATCAACTTAAAACTAAGAAGAAGACTGGACTTCGACATTCTGCTGCACAGAAGACTGAAGAAGAATCTCCCTTGTGGCCAAGGAGTGACCACCCTGTGAACACAGGTACCAACCAGCAACTCGACGTCTGCTTTGCCGCCGCCTCCCGCCGGAGACCGAGCCCAGAGCCCGACAAGAACCAGACTCCCAGACCTCTCAGGGCCCGATCCACAGTCCCTGTGAAGAAGGGACCCGTGGAGGCACCGAGTGACGTGGGACCGGACCTCTTGAAAGACACCCGAGAAGCTGACTGCGCAGCTTCTGAGGCATCCTCGACGTTGTGCTTTGGGGATTGAGAACCCCCATCACCGAGCAGCCCTTGCACCGAAGATCAGCCCTCCAGCATCTCCACGATCTGCGTGGGGCCCTTTTGCATTGTGCCACTCGACGCGCCATCCCGGCCACTAGCCACGCGGCCAGCGGCCATCTTGGCGACGAACCCGAAGATTTAAACAGCAGGTCTGGTTGCTCCAGACCTACCCAAGCTCCTGTGAAAAGGAGCCCTCGCTCTGACCTTGCTGGTCCGAGTGAACAGCATCTTTCAACTTCTGCGTGGCTTGCATTTGCCAAGGCCTGTTTGCTCCGATCAGGTCGCCGACACCGCCAACAGCGAGAAGCCTACGTGGGACAGCTCGTGACCGACTCCTGGACGTCCTCGACCCCGGGTATCCACGTGGCTGCAGAAAGAAGCTACCTGACAACGCCTGTTTGCACCCGACATCGCCTGGTTCCACTCTGGTTCCACGGTAGTCACTGGCTAGTGACTTTGAACACTGTCCCCTCTGCTTTCAGGTCTTCAACTCTTCAGATCCACCCTTGGATCCACCGGAACTCTTCTCATCGAGCCGCCTGCAGCATCTTCAGCTCCAAGCACCATCGACCAGCGTGACGAAACCCGACACATCTTCGACCCTGTGCACCCGCTTCCTGTGGGTGAGGTAACTCAGCTCCGCCGGTGCTCCTGCACTGGTACACATCCCAAGGGCCTGTGTTTTAAGTTTCAGCTCCGTAGGTCACTCGGAAGGTTCCTAACTTTCTAACTTTGTGCTTTTTACGCACCATAGACTTTGTATTGAGAAGTGCGTGCACTTTGAACACTGCACCCGAGTCCCGTGGGCCTTTCCCGACTTAGTTAACTCCAGTCTCGAATAGCTCCAGCGATTCCCAAGGCCCTAGGCCTCTTCACTTTCCTCCTGGTATCTCTTATACCACTTTCTTAGTATATGGTTTAGGTGGCCCCTAGGGCTCATCCATATTGTGCAACTTTTGTGTATTTTAAACTGTCTTGTGATTTTACGCTTGTGCTTCTGTGCTCATAAAGAGTCCAGTGGATTTTATAGTTAATAAATCAATATATATTTTCAATATATATCTGTGTGGTGTCCCTTTCATTTGGTATTCAAGGGGGTTGTGTATGGTATAACAGCTGGCTTCACATGCCTTTCAGAGTTTAGCCTAAGACTGCTTTGTCCACGTTACCACTAGGATAACTGGTCTACAAGGTTGAATTACAACCATCATCATAAGGGTTGCTTGGCATGGTACAAAGTGATCACTAAGAATTAGTGAGCATTATCTACCAGGCCAACTTCTCACATTGGTGAGCAGCGGATTGGGATCTGAGCTTGCTGTTGTTTTACCATTACAATCTTTGAGATTATCATTTGAAAGATCATACAGGTACCTGCTAGGTACATATAAAACAAGACTAGTATACTTAAGTTCTACTGAACTTAGTTGTTGTAGAGTAAAGGGAGTAGCACACCCTAGCTACAACTACTAGATAGGTTTAGTAGGTAAACACCAGTGTAGGTAGATTGCAACACATCCACCCACACTAGAGCAATGTCTGGAGCAGAGGGGTCCAGTGGACTTACTCCTGTTGAGAGTGACCCTCCAAGGGCACCATCCAAATTTGCTATTTTTTCCTTTAAGGAATTAAGACAGCTTTGTGTCTTAAGGGGTCTGAAGACAGGGCCTTCCCCTACTACAGACCACCTAAGAGAGCTCTTAGACCAGTCTGAGACTCTAAAGCCCTCTAAGGCAAACCCCACAGGGGATGCTGAAGGAGGCCATCCTTCAGAGGATGACACTGTAGACACCCCTGCCCCTATCATCCTAGTAGATGAGGAAGCCTCCACCACTGGAGCTCCTCAAGTAGATGTAGAGGAAGAGGAAGAAGAAGAGGAGGAGGAGGTGGAAAGCAGTGAGTCAGATGATGACAGAAATAGTCAGGTGCTGGTCAGTAGACTGAACCAGGCTAACTTAAGTCAACTTGGGAATGAATCAGGTAACAACCCATTCAGACCCCCAGGGGGACTTAACCAGGGCCATAGGAGGAGGAGGCATCACTCAGGTGAATCCAATACCTCCCATGTCTCTAGAGGCTCTCATGGTCACTCCAGAAAGGAGATGACTAGCCCTCAGAGAAGGGAACATGAGGCCAACATGAGAGAGGCTGAGCTTAGGATCCAGAGGCAAGAGTTAGAGGTTGCCCTGGCTAAGGAGAAACTTGCTAGAGCAAGACAGCCTAGAGAGAGTGGGGTAATAGAACCCACTGGTGGCAGCAATATCCACAAGGATAAAGACAGGTCTTTTGATAATAGAAACCTGAGTAAGATTGTGCCCCCCTACAAAGCTGGGGATGATATCCATAAATGGATTACTGCAATGGAGAGAGCCTGCAGAGTACAGCAGATCCCTCAGGAGCAGTGGGCAGCAATCTTGTGGCTCTCCTTTGAAGGTAGAGGCCGAGACAGACTCCTCACAGTTAGTGATGGGGATTCTAGAAACTACCTGGTCCTGAAGAGTGCTCTGATTGATGGGTTAGGCTTAACCACTGAACAGTACAGGTTAATGTTCAGAGATACCCAGAAGACACAGACTCAGGACTGGTCTGAATTTGTTGAGTGTGCCACTAAGGCTCTGGAGGGATGGTTGCTGGGAAGCAAGGTTACAGACTATGAAGGATTGTATAATTTGCTGATGAGAGAACAAATTTTAAATAATTGTCAGAACCAGCAGTTGCATCAACATTTGGTTGACTCAGATTTGACCTCTCCCCAAGAATTGGGAAAGAGGGCAGATAAATGGGTAAGAACCAGAGTTAAGCAAAAGAACCAGAACCAGAACCAGGGTGGTGACCAGAAGAAAACAGACCAGAAGGGTGGGGAGCAGAAAGCTAAAGACCAGAAGTCTTCAACAGGGCCCCAAACTGAGACAGAGGGTGGGTCCCAAACTTCCAAGAAGAAGAAGAAAGAAGGTCAGAAGAAACCCTGGTGTAAAACTTGTAAGAACACCTCTCACTGGACAAGTGAGTGTAAAAAGGGTGGAGCCCCCAGCACTGCAGCCCCTAAGGCACCTGCACCCACTAGTACAGTTAGCAGTGCTGGTCCTCAAGCCAAGGGTTTAGTGGGAATCACTTTGGGAACTGAAGGAGATTCTGACCTAGTCAGAACTCTTACACAGGCTGTTCTGGTTTGTGAAGGGGACATAGATTTGACCCCTGACATAAGTCCCAGTAACCTGGGCAAATACAGACAGACACCTTTGATTAACAACAAAGTGGCTCAAGCTTACAGGGACACATGTGCCAGTGTCACTATGGTGACACCTAACTTTGTGGACCCTGGACAATACATGCCAGGCGATGATTACCTGGTGACCAATGCCAGCAATGTCACTACTACACATAGTGTGGCACTTGTTAACTTTTCCTGGGGAGGGGTAACTGGCCTAAAGAAAGTTGTGGTTAGTGCTGATCTCCCAGTAGAATGTTTGTTGGGCAATGACCTGGAGAACTCTCTATGGTCAGAAGTTGAGTACAGGACTCATGCAGAGATGTTAGGGATATCATCACATGTCCTTGCTGTGACCAGGTCACAGGCCAAAAAGTGCCTCTCTGAACCTCAGGTCTTGGATCCTGGAACAATGGACCAAGTACCTCCCAAGAGGAAGAACAGGAGGGTTAAGGCTGCGCCTTCCCAACTGCCTACAAGTGAGGATCAGGCTTCACAGGAAACTGATCTTGAGACCCCTGAAGGAACTGTCCCTGAAGAACTTGAACCTGATCAGGTTGAGTTTCTGGGGACAGGGGGACCTTCTAGGGCAGACTTGGGGCAGGCTCAGTTAACCTGTCCTTCTCTTGAACCCCTCAGACAGCAGGCTGCTGCTGAGGCTGCTGGGAATGCTCAAGGTGCCCATAAAGTATATTGGGATGATGGACTCCTTTATTCAGAGGCTAGAGACCCCAAGCCTGGTGCTACCAGGAGGTTGGTTATACCTCTGCAATTTAGGGGCTTCCTACTCACCTTGGCCCATGATATTCCTTTAGCAGGACACCTAGGCCAGAACAAGACTTGGGACAGGCTTGTCCCTCACTTTCACTGGCCTCACATGTCTGAAGACACCAAGGAGTTTTGTCGCTCCTGTGAAACCTGCCAAGCCAGTGGTAAAGCAGGTGGAACAACAAAGGCCCCCCTGATACCACTACCTGTGGTGGGGGTTCCCTTTGAGAGAGTGGGGATTGATATTGTTGGTCCAATTGATCCCCCTACAGCATCTGGGCACAGATTCATACTGGTGGTAGTGGATCCTGCCACCAGGTACCCAGAGGCAATTCCCCTTAGGACCACAACAGCTCCTGTTGTGGCCAGGGCCTTACTTGGAGTTTTCTCCAGAGTGGGGTTTCCTAAGGAGGTAATATCAGATAGAGGTACCAACTTCATGTCTGGATATTTGACAGCTATGTGGAAGGAATGTGGTGTAAACTACAAGTTCACCACTCCTTATCACCCACAATGCAATGGGCTTGTTGAGAGATTTAACAAGACCCTAAAGGGCATGATTAAAGGATTACCTGAAAAGCTCAGGCGAAGATGGGACATCCTACTGCCCTGCCTTTTGTTCGCTTACAGAGAGGTCCCTCAAAAGGGGGTTGGCTTCAGCCCCTTTGAATTGTTGTTTGGGCACCCTGTAAGAGGACCCCTATGTCTAGTGAAGGAAGGATGGGAGTTACCTCTCAAAAAGCCTGAGCAAGACATAGTGGACTATGTACTTGGTCTCCGCTCCAGGATGGCAGAGTACATGGAAAAGGCATCCAAAAACCTTGAGGCTAGCCAATAATTACAAAAAGCTTGGCATGACCAAAAGGCTGTCCTTGTTGAATTTCAGCCTGGACAGAAGGTATGGGTGTTGGAGCCAGTGGCCCCAGCAGCACTCCAAGACAAATGGTCTGGACCCCATACAATTCTGGAAAAGAAGGGAGAGGTTACCTACTTGGTGGACCTAGGAACTCCCAGGAGCCCCCACAGGGTGCTCCATGTGAACAGATTGAAGGCATATGTCAGAAGGGCAGACATGGGCTTGCTCATGGCTACAGATGAGGGACAGGAGGAAGAGAGTGACCCTCTCCCAGACCTGCTCACTCAGAACCCTGAGGATGGCTCAGTTGATGGTGTGGCCTTAGGTGGCAGCCTCACTGAACATCAGCAACATGACTGCAGACAAGTTCTACAGGCATACAGGCATATGTTCTCCTTGACACCCAGTCAGACTAACTGGTGTACACATGTGGTGGACACTGGTGACAGTCTTCCTGTAAAGAGCAAAATTTACAGGCAACCTGACCACGTCAGGGACTGTATAAAGACTGAGGTGCAAAAGATGCTGGAATTAGGTGTCATTGAGCCTTCAGAGAGCCCCTGGGCTAGCCCAGTGGTTCTGGTCCCCAAACCTCACACCAAAGATGGCAAGAGAGAGATGAGGTTCTGTGTGGATTACAGAGGACTCAATGCTGTCACCAGGACAGATGCACACCCTATTCCAAGGGCAGATGAGCTCATTGACAAGTTGGCTTCTGCCAAATATTTGAGCACATTTGACTTAACAGCTGGCTACTGGCAAATCAGGTTAGCTGAGGAGTCTAAAGCCAAGACAGCATTTTCTACCCCTAGTGGGCATTATCAGTTTGTGGTGATGCCCTTTGGTTTGAAAAATGCACCTGCCACCTTCCAAAGGTTGGTGAACCAAGTCCTCACTGGGTTGGATGACTTTTGTGCAGCTTATCTGGACGATATTGCTGTCTTTAGCTCCACCTGGGAGGATCACCTGATCCACCTGAAGGAAGTGCTTGAGGCTCTGCAGAAGGCAGGCCTCACTATCAAGGCAACAAAGTGCCAGATAGGGCAGAGCAAGGTTGTATACCTGGGCCACCTTGTAGGTGGAGGCCAAGTTCAACCACTGGAGAGTAAGATCCAGACCATCAAGGACTGGTCCCCTCCAACTACCCAGACTCAGGTCAGAGCTTTCTTGGGCCTGACTGGGTACTACAGGAAGTTTGTTAAGAACTATGGGTCCATTGTGACTCCTCTTAATGATCTGACATCCAAGAAGATGCCCAAAAAGGTTCAGTGGACAGAAATCTGTCAAAAGGCATTTGATGACCTGAAGAAGGCCATGTGCTCTGCACCTATCCTGAAGAGTCCTGACTACTCAAGAGAGTTCATTGTCCAAACAGATGCTTCTGAGTTGGGAGTGGGAGCAGTGCTTTCACAGCTTAATGTAGATGGCCAGGACCAGCCCATTGCTTTCATTAGCAGAAGGCTGACCCCCAGAGAGAAACGTTGGTCAGCTATAGAGAGGGAGGCCTTTGCTGTGGTGTGGGCCCTGAAGAAGTTGAGACCATACTTATTTGGCACTCACTTCAAGATTCAGACCGACCATAAGCCCCTCCTATGGCTTAATCAGATGAAGGGTGAAAACCCCAAACTACTCAGGTGGTCCATTTCCCTACAGGGGATGGACTTTACAGTGGAGCACCGCCCAGGGACTGACCATGGCAACGCAGATGGTCTCTCCAGGTACTTCCACTTAGAACATGAAGACACAACTGGTCAAGGTTAGTCTAATGTCCCTGCGTTTGGGGGGGGGGTTATGTAGGAGAGTAGGGTCTGCTATCCTATGGTCACCCCAAAATTTTGCTTTTTGCTTCACTGGTTTCTGACTTAATGTGGCTGTGGGCCTGCTAATCAGACCCACAGCCTGCTGTTCTCTCTCTAAATTGATGCCAATGCACTTTAGGTGCATTACGAATTGGAACTGGTTCACCTTATGAGCCCCTGTATTAGTGCACCCTAGGTGCCCAGGGCATAGGTGTATCCAAGGCCTACCAGGGGCTGCAGCATGTATTATGCCACCCCTGGCCTGGCCTCCATATTTGACACAACTGGCTGATCACTCAGCTGGGGTAAGTCGGTGTAACCACCTCTTACTTAGGTACAGTATGTCTGTGCCTAACCCTAAACTGGACACATATGTTCCTATCAGCCACTCCTATGGAAGGCCTCATCAATCCTGGAGGCAGAGTGCTTGGAAATATGTGAGATGGTGCTCTGGCATGAGCTGAGCCTGTCTGCAGCTGTCGGGAACAACTCCCTAAGCCGTTCCGGGATATTGCCATACCATATACTCTTAAGTGCATTATAATCCTCGCGGTTAAATGCTATCTTTGGTTTGGCTTTATCAAAACATGTCGAGTAAGGTGTCATACGAATTGGAATACTATCCCCTCGCCAATTCTGGCGACGGGGATAGCATTCCACCCTTCTAGAGGGACACGACATGTGTGTAGCCTTAACCCCGGTTAAAGTTAAACAGAGCCTCAGCTTCACAAAATGGACGCTGCCACCACAGACACAAGTCTGGCCTCCTGCTGCTGACCGAAACTCGGCAGATGGTGGCCTGGACAAAGGGTTTCCTGCCTTGGGAGGTGCGAGCACCACCCCAGACAGGATTTTGTGTATTAGGTAGGACAGGGCTGAAAAGAATCAGACATGCCCGGGGCACACAAGGTGTCCCCGTGCATAGGCCAGTCCAAACCGGTTCTGGGGCCTTCCAGCCCCAGTCCTGGCGCGGAGCTGGACAAAGGAAAGGGGGTGTAACCGCCCCCCTTCCTGGTTCCTCCCAGAGGAGGGACCTAGTAGGTGATCCACCCCCAGTTTGGGAATAAGAGGGGGAGCAGTGCCATTGCACAGCAGATCATCCCGAAATCAACTTAAAACTAAGAAGAAGACTGGACTTCGACATTCTGCTGCACAGAAGACTGAAGAAGAATCTCCCTTGTGGCCAAGGAGTGACCACCCTGTGAACACAGGTACCAACCAGCAACTCGACGTCTGCTTTGCCGCCGCCTCCCGCCGGAGACCGAGCCCAGAGCCCGACAAGAACCAGACTCCCAGACCTCTCAGAGCCCGATCCACAGTCCCTGCGAAGAAGGGACCCGTGGAGGCACCGAGTGACGTGGGACCGGACCTCTTGAAAGACACCCGAGAAGCTGACTGCGCAGCTTCTGAGGCATCCTCGACGTTGGCTTTGGGGATTGAGAACCCCCATCACCGAGCAGCCCTTGCACCGAAGATCAGCCCTCCAGCATCTCCACGATCTGCGTGGGGCCCTTTTGCATTGTGCCACTCGACGCGCCATCCCGGCCACTAGCCACGCGGCCAGCGGCCATCTTGGCGACGAACCCGAAGATTTAAACAGCAGGTCTGGTTGCTCCAGACCTACCCAAGCTCCTGTGAAAAGGAGCCCTCGCTCTGACCTTGCTGGTCCGAGTGAACAGCATCTTTCAACTTCTGCGTGGCTTGCATTTGCCAAGGCCTGTTTGCTCCGATCAGGTCGCCGACACCGCCAACAGCGAGAAGCCTACGTGGGACAGTTCGTGACCGACTCCTGGACGTCCTCGACCCCGGGTATCCATGTGGCTGCAGAAAGAAGCTACCCGACAACGCCTGTTTGCACCCGACATCGCCTGGTTCCACTCTGGTTCCACGGTAGTCACTGGCTAGTGACTTTGAACACTGTCCCCTCTGCTTTCAGGTCTTCAACTCTTCAGATCCACCCTTGGATCCACCGGAACTCTTCTCATCGAGCCGCCTGCAGCATCTTCAGCTCCAAGCACCATCGACCAGCGTGACGAAACCCGACACATCTTCGACCCTGTGCACCCGCTTCCTGTGGGTGAGGTAACTCAGCTCCGCCGGTGCTCCTGAACTGGTACACATCCCAAGGGCCTGTGTTTTAAGTTTCAGCTCCGTAGGTCACTCGGAAGGTTCCTAACTTTCTAACTTTGTGCTTTTTACGCACCATAGACTTTGTATTGAGAAGTGCGTGCACTTTGAACACTGCACCCGAGTCCCGTGGGCCTTTCCCGACTTAGTTAACTCCAGTCTCGAATAGCTCCAGCAATTCCCAAGGCCCTAGGCCTCTTCACTTTCCTCCTGGTATCTCTTATACCACTTTCTTAGTATATGGTTTAGGTGGCCCCTAGGGCTCATCCATATTGTGCAACTTTTGTGTATTTTAAACTGTCTTGTGATTTTACGCTTGTGCTTCTGTGCTCATAAAGAGTCCAGGGGATTTTATAGTTAATAAATCAATATATATTTTCAATATATATCTGTGTGGTGTCCCTTTCATTTGGTATTCAAGGGGGTTGTGTATGGTATAACAGCTGGCTTCACATGCCTTTCAGAGTTTAGCCTAAGACTGCTTTGTCCACGTTACCACTAGGATAACTGGTCTACAAGGTTGAATTACAACCATCATCATAAGGGTTGCTTGGCATGGTACAAAGTGATCACTAAGAATTAGTGAGCATTATATACCAGGCCAACTTCTCACAGACCGGTTTCTGGCTATCAGCCGTCTTCAGCCTGGATAGCTTGACTCCAGTGGTGTGGAGAGCATGGGACTCACGTCTGAGCATACCCATCCCACTCGGGGTGACAAATGCAAAAACAACAATTGATGGACAGAATGCAGAACAATGTCATACATTCGCCCCAGTACAGAGATCTGGGCCTAAATCCATCGTTTTTGTGCACTCCACACCACCCCAGTTCAGACATGGCCATATGCAAATCAGCCTTGACCCTGTGCCTCATGGGAACAGTTCAGCCCGAACTGCCAAGGCATATCTTTCCTGGACCGGAATCAAGCATCCTAGGACCGGTTTCTGGCTATCAGCCGTCTTCAGCCAGGGTAGCTTGACTCCAGTGGTGTGGAGAGCATGGGACTCACGTCCGAGTATACCCATCCCACTCGAGGTGACAAATGCAAAAACAACAATTGATGGACAGAATGCAGAGCAATGTAATACATTTACCCAAGTACAGAGCTCTGGGCCTAAATCCATCAATTTTTTTGCACTCCACACCACCCCCGTTCAGACATGGCCATATGCAAATCAGCCTTGACCCTGTGCCTCATGGGAACAGTCCAGCCCGAACTGCCAAGCCATGTCTTTCCTAGACTGGAATCAATCATCCTAGGACCAGTTTCTGGCTATCAGCCATTTTCAGCCAGGATAGCTTGACTCCAGTAGTGTGGAGAGCATGGGACTCACGTCTGAGCATACCCGTCCCACTCGGGGTGACAAATGCAAAAACAACAATTGACGGACAGAATGCAGAACAATGTCATACATTCACCCCAGTACAGAGATCTGGGCCTAAATACATAGTTTTTTTTCACTCCACACCACCCCAGTTCAGACATAGCCATATGCAAATCAGCCTTGACCCTGTGACTCATGGGAACAGTCCAGCCCGAACTGCCAAGCCATGTCTTTCCTGGACCGGAATCAAGCATCCTAGGACCGGTTTCTGGCTATCAGCCGTCTTCAGCCTGGATAGCTTGACTCCAGTGGTGTGGAGAGCATGGGACTCACGTCTGAGCATACCCATCCCACTCGGGGTGACAAATGCAAAAACAACAATTGATGGACAGAATGCAGAACAATGTCATACATTCACCCCAGTACAGAGATCTGGGCCTAAATACATAGTTTTTTTGCACTCCACACAACCCCAGTTCAGACATAGCCATATGCAAATCAGCCTTGACCCTGTGCCTCATGGGAACAGTCCAGCCCGAACTGCCAAGCCATGACTTTCCTGGACCGGAATCAAGCATCCTAGGACCGGTTTCTGGCTATCAGCCGTCTTCAGCCTGGATATCTTGACTCCAGTGGTGTGGAGAGCATGGGACTCACGTCTGAGCATACCAATACCACTCGGGGTGACAAATGCAAAAACAACAATTGATGGACAGAATGCAGAACAATGTCATACATTCACCCCAGTACAGAGATCTGGGCCTAAATCCATCGTTTTTGTGCACTCCACACCACCCCAGTTCAGACAAGGCCATATGCAAATCAGCCTTGACCCTGTGCCTCATGGGAACAGTTCAGCCCGAACTGCCAAGCCACGTCTTTCCTGGACCGGAATCAAGCATCCTAGGACAGGTTTCTGGCTATCAGCCGCCTTCAGCCAGGATAGCTTGACTACAGTGGTGTGGAGAGCATGGGACTCACGTCTGAGCATACCCATCCCACTCGAGGTGACAAATGCAAAAACAACAATTGATGGACAGAATGCAAAGCAATGTCATACATTCACCCCAGTACAGAGATCCGGGCCTAAATCCATAATTTTTTTACACTCCACACCACCCCAGTTCAGACATGGCCATATGCAAATCAGCCTTGACCCTGTGCCTCATGGGAACAGTCCAGCCCGAAATGCCAAGCCATGTCTTTCATGGATCGGAATCAAGCATCCTAGGACCGGTTTCTGGCTATCAGCCATCTTCAGCCTGGATAGCTTGACTCCAGTGGTGTGGAGAGCATGGGACTCACGTCTGAGCATACGCATCCCACTCGGGGGGATAAATGCAAAAACAACAATTGATGGACAGAATGCGGAACAATGTCATACATTCACCGCAGTGCAGAGATCTGGGACTAAATACATCGTTTTTTTGCACTCCACACCACCCCAGTTCAGACATAGCCATATGCAAATCAGCCTTAACCCTGTGCCTCATGGGAACAGTCCAGACTGAACGGCCAAGCCATGTCCTGCCTGGACCGGAATCAAGCATCCTAGGACCGGTTTCTGGCTATCAGCCGTCTTCAGCCTGGATAGCTTGACTCCAGTGGTGTGGAGAGCATGGGACTCACGTCTGAGCATACCCATCCCACTCGGGGTGACAAATGCAAAAACAACAATTGATGGACAGAATGCAGAACAATGTCATACATTCGCCCCAGTACAGAGATCTGGGCCTAAATCCATCGTTTTTGTGCACTCCACACCACCCCAGTTCAGACATGGCCATATGCAAATCAGCCTTGACCCTGTGCCTCATGGGAACAGTTCAGCCCGAACTGCCAAGGCATATCTTTCCTGGACCGGAATCAAGCATCCTAGGACCGGTTTCTGGCTATCAGCCATCTTCAGCCAGGGTAGCTTGACTCCAGTGGTGTGGAGAGCATGGGACTCACGTCCGAGTATACCCATCCCACTCGAGGTGACAAATGCAAAAACAACAATTGATGGACAGAATGCAGAGCAATGTAATACATTTACCCAAGTACAGAGCTCTGGGCCTAAATCCATCAACTTTTTTGCACTCCACACCACCCCCGTTCAGACATGGCCATATGCAAATCAGCCTTGACCCTGTGCCTCATGGGAACAGTCCAGCCCGAACTGCCAAGCCATGTCTTTCCTAGACTGGAATCAATCATCCTAGGACCAGTTTCTGGCTATCAGCCATTTTCAGCCAGGATAGCTTGACTCCAGTAGTGTGGAGAGCATGGGACTCACGTCTGAGCATACCCGTCCCACTCGGGGTGACAAATGCAAAAACAACAATTGACGGACAGAATGCAGAACAATGTCATACATTCACCCCAGTACAGAGATCTGGGCCTAAATACATAGTTTTTTTTCACTCCACACCACCCCAGTTCAGACATAGCCATATGCAAATCAGCCTTGACCCTGTGCCTCATGGGAACAGTCCAGCCTGAACTGCCAAGCCATGTCTTTCCTGGACCGGAATCAAGCATCCTAGGACCGGTTTCTGGCTATCAGCCGTCTTCAGCCTGGATAGCTTGACTCCAGTGGTGTGGAGAGCATGGGACTCACGTCTGAGCATACCCATCCCACTCGGGGTGACAAATGCAAAAACAACAATTGATGGACAGAAGGCAGAACAATGTCATACATTCACCCCAGTACAGAGATCTGGGCCTAAATCCATTGTTTTTGTGCACTCCACACCACCCAGTTCAGACATGGCCATATGCAAATCAGCCTTGACCCTGTGCCTCATGGGAACAGTCCAGCCCGAACTGCCAAGCCATGTCTTTCCTGAACCGGAATCAAGCATCCTAGGACCGGTTTCTGGCTATCAGCCGTCTTCAGCCAGGATAGCTTGACTCCGGTGGTGTGGAGAGCATGGGACTCACGTCTGAGCATACCCATTCCACTCGGGGGGACAAATGCAAAAACAACAATTGATGGACAGAATGCAGAACAATGTCATACATTCACCCCAGTACAGAGATCTGGGCCTAAATCCATCATTTTTCTGCACTCCACACCATCCCAGTTCAGACATGGCCATATGCAAATCAGGCTTGACACTGTGCCTCATGGGAACAGTCCAGCCCGAACTGCCAAGCCATGTCTTTCATGGATCGGAATCAAGCATCCTAGGACCGGTTTCTGGCTATCAGCCGTCTTCAGCCTGGATAGCTTGACTCCATTGGTGTGGAGAGCATGGGACTCACGTCTGAGCATACGCATCCCACTTGGGGGGACAAATGCAAAAACAACAATTGATAGACAGAATGCAGAACAATGTCATACATTCACCCCAGAACAGAGATCTGGGCCTAAATAAATTTTTTTTGCACTCCACACCACCCCAGTTCAGACATAGCCATATGCAAATCAGCCTTGACCCTGTGCCTCATGGGAACAGTCCAGACTGAACTGCCAAGCCATGTCTTTCCTGGACCGGAATCAAGCATCCTAGGACCGGTTTCTGGCTATCAGCAGTCTTCAGCCTGGATAGCTTGACTCCAGTGGTGTGGAGAGCATGGGACTCACGTCTGAGCATACCCATCCCACTCGGGGTGACAAATGCAAAAACAACAATTGATGGACAGAATGCAGAACAATGTCATACATTCACCCCAGTACAGAGATCTGGGGCTAAATCCATCGTTTTTGTGCACTCCACACCACCCCAGTTCAGACATGGCCATATGCAAATCAGCCTTGACCCTGTGCCTCATGGGAACAGTTCAGCCCGAACTGCCAAGGCATGTCTTTCCTGGACCGGAATCAAGCATCCTAGGACCGGTTTCTGGCTATCAGCCGTCTTCAGCCAGGGTAGCTTGACTCCAGTGGTGTGGAGAGCATGGGACTCACGTCTGAGCATACCCATCCCACTCGGGGTGACAAATGCAAAAACAACAATTGATGGACAGAATGCAGAACAATGTAATACATTTACCCAAGTACAGAGATCTGGGCCATATCCATCATTTTTTTGCACTCCACACCACCCAGTTCAGACATGGCCATATGCAAATCAGCCTTGACCCTGTGCCTCATGGGAACAGTCCAGCCCGAACTGCCAAGCCATGTCTTTCCTGGACCGGAATCAAGCATCCTAGGACCGGTTTCTGGCTATCAGGACTCACGTCTGAGCATACCCATCCCACTCGGGGTGACAAATGCAAAAACAACAATTGATGGACAGAATGCAGAACAATATCATACATTCTCCCCAGTACAGAGATCGGGCCTAAATCTATTGTTTTTTTTGCACTCCACACCACCCCAGTTCATACATGGCAATATGCAAATCAGCCTTAACCCTGTGCCTCATGGTAACAGTCCAGCCCGAACTGCCAAGCCATGTCTTTCCTGGACAGGAATCAAGCATCCTAGGACCGGTTTCTGGCTATCAGTCGTCTTCAGCCTGGATAGCTTGACTTCAGTGGTGTGGAGAGCATGAGACTCACGTCTGAGCATACCCATACCACTCGGGGTGACAAATGCAAAAACAACAATTGATGGACAGAATGCAGAACAATGTCATACATTCACCCCAGTACAGAGATCTGGGCCTAAATCCATTGTTTTTGTGCACTCCACACCACGACCCCAGTTCAGACATGGCCATATGCAAATCAGCCTTGACCCTGTGTCTAATGGGTACAGTCCTGCCCGAACTGCCAAGCCATGTCTTTCCTGGACTGGAATCAAGCATCCTATGACCAGTTTCTGGCTATCAGCCGTCTTCAGCCAGGATAGCTTGACTCCAGTGGCGTGGAGAGCATGGGACTCATGTCTGAGCATACCCATCTCACTCGGGGTGACAAATGCAAAAACAACAATTGATGGACAGAATACAGAACAATGTCATACATTCACCCCAGTACAGAGATCTGGGCCTAAATCCATCGTTTTTGTGCACTCCACACCACCCCAGTTCAGACATGGCCATATGCAAATCAGCCTTGACCCTGTGCCTCATGGGAACAGTTCAGCCCGAACTGCCAAGGCATGTCTTTCCTGGACCGGAATCAAGCATCCTAGGACCGGTTTCTGGCTATCAGCCGTCTTCAGCCAGGGTAGCTTGACTCCAGTGGTGTGGAGAGCATGGGACTCACGTCTGAGCATACACATCCCACTCGAGGTGACAAATGCAAAAACAACAATTGATGGACAGAATGCAGAGCAATGTAATACATTTACCCCAGTACAGAGCTCTGGGCCTAAATCCATCAATTTTTTTGCACTCCACACCCCCCCCCCGTTCAGACATGGCCATATGCAAATCAGCTTTGACCCTGTGCCTCATGGGAACAGTCCAGCCCGAACTGCCAAGCCATGTCTTTTCTAGACTGGAATCAATCATCCTAGGACCGGTTTCTGGCTATCAGCCATCTTCAGCCAGGATAGCTTGACTCCAGTAGTGTGGAGAGCATGGGACTCACGTCTGAGCATACCCGTCCCACTCGGGGTGACAAATGCAAAAACAACAATTGATGGACAGAATGCAGAACAATGTCATACATTCACCCCAGTACAGAGATCTGGGCCTAAATACATAGTTTTTTTTCACTCCACACCACCCCAGTTCAGACATAGCCATATGCAAATCAGCCTTGACCCTGTGCCTCATGGGAACAGTCCAGCCCGAACTGCCTAGCCATGTCTTTCCTGGACCGGAATCAAGCATCCTAGGACCGGTTTCTGGCTATCAGCCGTCTTCAGCCTGGATAGCTTGGCTCCAGTGGTGTGGAGAGCATGGGACTCACGTCTGAGCATACCCATCCCACTCGGGGTGACAAATGCAAAAACAACAATTGATGGACAGAATGCAGAACAATGTCATGCATTCACCCCAGTACAGAGATCTGGGCCTAAATCCATCATTTTTTTGCACTCCAAACCACCCCAGTTCAGACATGGCCATATGCAAATCAGCCTTGACCCTGTGCCTCATGGGAACAGTCCAGCCCGAACTGCCAAGCCATGTCTTTCCTGGACCGGAATCAAGCATCCTAGAACCGGTTTCTGGCTATCAGCCATCTTCAGCCTGGATAGCTTGACTCCAGTGGTGTGGAGAGCATGGGACTCACATCTGAGCATACCCATCCCACTCGGGGTGACAAATGCAAAAACAACAATTGATGGACAGAATGCAGAACAATGTCCTACATTCACCCCAGTACAGAGATCTGGGCCTAAATACATAGTTGTTTTGCACTCCACACAACCCCAGTTCAGACATAGCCATATGCAAATCAGCCTTGACCCTGTGCCTCATGGGAACAGTCCAGCCCGAACTGCCAAGCCATGTCTTTCCTGGACCGGAATCAAGCATCCTAGGACCGGTTTCTGGCTATCAGCCGTCTTCAGCCTGGATATCTTGACTCCAGTGGTGTGGAGAGCATGGGACTCACGTCTGAGCATACCCATACCACTCGGGGTGACAAATGCAAAAACAACAATTGATGGACAGAATGCAGAACAATGTCATACATTCACCCCAGTACAGAGATCTGGGCCTAAATCCATTGTTTTGTGCACTCCACACCACCCCAGTTCAGACAAGGCCATATGCAAATCAGCCTTGACCCTGTGCCTCATGGGAACAGTTCAGCCCGAACTGCCAAGCCACGTCTTTCCTGGACCGGAATCAAGCATCCTAGGACAGGTTTCTGGCTATCAGCCGTCTTCAGCCAGGATAGCTTGACTCCAGTGGTGTGGAGAGCATGGGACTCACGTCTGAGCATACCCATCCCACTCGAGGTGACAAATGCAAAAACAACAATTGATGGACAGAATGCAGAGCAATGTCATACATTCACCCCAGTACAGAGATCCGGGCCTAAATCCATAATTTTTTTACACTCCACACCACCCCAGTTCAGACATGGCCATATGCAAATCAGCCTTGACCCTGTGCCTCATGGGAACAGTCCAGCCCGAAATGCCAAGCCATGTCTTTCATGGATCGGAATCAAGCATCCTAGGACCGGTTTCTGGCTATCAGCCGTCTTCAGCCTGGATAGCTTGACTCCAGTGGTGTGGAGAGCATGGGACTCACGTCTGAGCATTCGCATCCCACTCGGGGGGACAAATGCAAAAACAACAATTGATGGACAGAATGCAGAACAATGTCATACATTCACCGCAGTGCAGAGATCTGGGACTAAATACATCGTTTTTTTGCACTCCACACCACCTCAGTTCAGACATAGCCATATGCAAATCAGCCTTGACCCTGTGCCTCATGGGAACAGTCCAGACTGAACTGCCAAGCCATGTCTTTCCTGGACCGGAATCAAGCATCCTAGGACCGGTTTCTGGCTATCAGCCGTCTTCAGCCTGGATAGCTTGACTCCAGTGGTGTGGAGAGCATGGGACTCACGTCTGAGCATACCCATCCCACTCGGGGTGACAAATGCAAAAACAACAATTGATGGACAGAATGCAGAACAATGTCATACATTCACCCCAGTACAGAGATCTGGGCCTAAATCCATCGTTTTTGTGCACTCCACACCACCCCAGTTCAGACATGGCCATATGCAAATCAGCCTTGACCCTGTGCCTCATGGGAACAGTTCAGCCCGAACTGCCAAGGCATATCTTTCCTGGACCGGAATCAAGCATCCTAGGACCGGTTTCTGGCTATCAGCCGTCTTCAGCCAGCGTAGCTTGACTCCAGTGGTGTGGAGAGCATGGGACTCACGTCTGAGTATACCCATCCCACTCGAGGTGACAAATGCAAAAACAACAATTGATGGACAGAATGCAGAGCAATGTAATACATTTACCCAAGTACAGAGCTCTGGGCCTAAATCCATCAATTTTTTTGCACTCCACACCACCCCCGTTCAGACATGGCCATATGCAAATCAGCCTTGACCCTGTGCCTCATGGGAACAGTCCAGCCCGAACTGCCAAGCCATGTCTTTCCTAGACTGGAATCAATCATCCTAGGACCGGTTTCTGGCTATCAGCCATCTTCAGCCAGGATAGCTTGACTCCAGTAGTGTGGAGAGCATGGGACTCACGTCTGAGCATACCCGTCCCACTCAGGGTGACAAATGCAAAAACAACAATTGATGGACAGAATGCAGAACAATGTCATACTTTCACCCCAGTACAGAGATCTGGGCCTAAATCCATCATTTTTTTGCACTCCAAACCACCCCAGTTAAGACATGGCCATGTGCAAATCAGCCTTGACCCTGTGCCTCATGGGAACAGTCCAGCCCGAACTGCCAAGCCATGTCTTTCCTGGACCGGAATCAAGCATCCTAGGACCGGTTTCTGGCTATCAGCCTTCTTCAGCCTGGATAGCTTGACTCCAGTGGTGTGGAGAGCGTGGGACTCACATCTGAGCATACCCATCCCACTCGGGGTGACAAATGCAAAAACAACAATTGATGGACAGAATGCAGAACAATGTCATACATTCACCCCAGTACAGAGATCTGGGCCTAAATACATAGTTTTTTTGCACTCCACACAACCCCAGTTCAGACATAGCCATATGCAAATCAGCCTTGACCCTGTGCCTCATGGGAACAGTCCAGCCCGAACTGCCAAGCCATGTCTTTCCTGGACCGGAATCAAGCATCCTAGGACCGGTTTCTGGCTATCAGCCATCTTCAGCCTGGATATCTTGACTCCAGTGGTGTGGAGAGCATGGGACTCACGTCTGAGCATACCCATGCCACTCGGGGTGACAAATGCAAAAACAACAATTGATGGACAGAATGCAGAACAATGTCATACATTCACCGCAGTGCAGAGATCTGGGACTAAATACATCTTTTTTGCACTCCACACCACCCCAGTTCAGACATAGCCATATGCAAATCAGCCTTGACCCTGTGCCTCATGGGAACAGTCCAGCCCGAACTGCCAAGCCATGTCTTTCCTGGACCGGAATCAAGCATCCTAGGACCGGTTTCTGGCTATCAGCCGTCTTCAGCCTGGATATCTTGACTCCAGTGGTGTGGAGAGCATGGGACTCACGTCTGAGCATACCCATACCACTCGGGGTGACAAATGCAAAAACAACAATTGATGGACAGAATGCAGAACAATGTCATACATTCACCCCAGTACAGAGATCTGGGCCTAAATCCATTGTTTTGTGCACTCCACACCACCCCCGTTCAGACAAGGCCATATGCAAATCAGCCTTGACCCTGTGCCTCATGGGAACAGTTCAGCCCGAACTGCCAAGCCACGTCTTTCCTGGACCGGAATCAAGCATCCTAGGACAGGTTTCTGGCTATCAGCCGTCTTCAGCCAGGATAGCTTGACTCCAGTGGTGTGGAGAGCATGGGACTCACGTCTGAGCATACCCATCCCACTCGAGGTGACAAATGCAAAAACAACAATTGATGGACAGAATGCAGAGCAATGTCATACATTCACCCCAGTACAGAGATCCGGGCCTAAATCCATAATTTTTTTACACTCCACACCACCCCAGTTCAGACATGGCCATATGCAAATCAGCCTTGACCCTGTGCCTCATGGGAACAGTCCAGCCCGAAATGCCAAGCCATGTCTTTCATGGATCGGAATTAAGCATCCTAGGACCGGTTTCTGGCTATCAGCCGTCTTCAGCCTGGATAGCTTGACTCCAGTGGTGTGGAGAGCATGGGACTCACGTCTGAGCATTCGCATCCCACTCGGGGGGACAAATGCAAAAACAACAATTGATGGACAGAATGCAGAACAATGTCATACATTCACCGCAGTCCAGAGATCTGGGACTAAATACATCGTTTTTTTGCACTCCACACCACCTCAGTTCAGACATAGCCATATGCAAATCAGCCTTGACCCTGTGCCTCATGGGAACAGTCCAGACTGAACTGCCAAGCCATGTCTTTCCTGGACCGGAATCAAGCATCCTAGGACCGGTTTCTGGCTATCAGCCGTCTTCAGCCTGGATAGCTTGACTCCAGTGGTGTGGAGAGCATGGGACTCACGTCTGAGCATACCCATCCCACTCGGGGTGACAAATGCAAAAACAACAATTGATGGACAGAATGCAGAACAATGTCATACATTCACCCCAGTACAGAGATCCGGGCCTAAATCCATCGTTTTTGTGCACTCCACACCACCCCAGTTCAGACATGGCCATATGCAAATCAGCCTTGACCCTGTGCCTCATGGGAACAGTTCAGCCCGAACTGCCAAGGCATATCTTTCCTGGACCGGAATCAAGCATCCTAGGACCGGTTTCTGGCTATCAGCCGTCTTCAGCCAGCGTAGCTTGACTCCAGTGGTGTGGAGAGCATGGGACTCACGTCTGAGTATACCCATCCCACTCGAGGTGACAAATGCAAAAACAACAATTGATGGACAGAATGCAGAGCAATGTAATACATTTACCCAAGTACAGAGCTCTGGGCCTAAATCCATCAATTTTTTTGCACTCCACACCACCCCCGTTCAGACATGGCCATATGCAAATCAGCCTTGACCCTGTGCCTCATGGGAACAGTCCAGCCCGAACTGCCAAGCCATGTCTTTCCTAGACTGGAATCAATCATCCTAGGACCGGTTTCTGGCTATCAGCCATCTTCAGCCAGGATAGCTTGACTCCAGTAGTGTGGAGAGCATGGGACTCACGTCTGAGCATACCCGTCCCACTCGGGGTGACAAATGCAAAAACAACAATTGATGGACAGAATGCAGAACAATGTCATACTTTCACCCCAGTACAGAGATCTGGGCCTAAATCCATCATTTTTTGCACTCCAAACCACCCCAGTTAAGACATGGCCATGTGCAAATCAGCCTTGACCCTGTGCCTCATGGGAACAGTCCAGCCCGAACTGCCAAGCCATGTCTTTCCTGGACCGGAATCAAGCATCCTAGGACCGGTTTCTGGCTATCAGCCTTCTTCAGCCTGGATAGCTTGACTCCAGTGGTGTGGAGAGCGTGGGACTCACATCTGAGCATACCCATCCCACTCGGGGTGACAAATGCAAAAACAACAATTGATGGACAGAATGCAGAACAATGTCATACATTCACCCCAGTACAGAGATCTGGGCCTAAATACATAGTTTTTTTGCACTCCACACAACCCCAGTTCAGACATAGCCATATGCAAATCAGCCTTGACCCTGTGCCTCATGGGAACAGTCCAGCCCGAACTGCCAAGCCATGTCTTTCCTGGACCGGAATCAAGCATCCTAGGACCGGTTTCTGGCTATCAGCCATCTTCAGCCTGGATATCTTGACTCCAGTGGTGTGGAGAGCATGGGACTCACGTCTGAGCATACCCATGCCACTCGGGGTGACAAATGCAAAAACAACAATTGATGGACAGAATGCAGAACAATGTCATACATTCACCGCAGTGCAGAGATCTGGGACTAAATACATCTTTTTTGCACTCCACACCACCCCAGTTCAGACATAGCCATATGCAAATCAGCCTTGACCCTGTGCCTCATGGGAACAGTCCAGACTGAACTGCCAAGCCATGTCTTTCCTGGACCGGAATCAAGCATCCTAGGACCGGTTTCTGGCTATCAGCCGTCTTCAGCCTGGATAGCTTGACTCCAGTGGTGTGGAGAGCATGGGACTCACGTCTGAGCATACCCATCCCACTCGGGGTGACAAATGCAAAAACAACAATTGATGGACAGAATGCAGAACAATGTCATACATTCACCCCAGTACAGAGATCTGGGGCTAAATCCATCGTTTTTGTGCACTCCACACCACCCCAGTTCAGACATGGCCATATGCAAATCAGCCTTGACCCTGTGCCTAATGGGAACAGTTCAGCCCGAACTGCCAAGGCATATCTTTCCTGGACCGGAATCAAGCATCCTAGGACCGGTTTCTGGCTATCAGCCGTCTTCAGCCAGGGTAACTTGACTCCCGTGGTGTGGAGAGCATGGGACTCACGTCTGAGTATACCCATCCCACTCGAGGTGACAAATGCAAAAACAACAATTGATGGACAGAATGCAGAGCAATGTAATACATTTACCCAAGTACAGAGCTCTGGGCCTAAATCCATCAATTTTTTTGCACTCCACACCACCCCAGTTGAGACATGGCCATATGCAAATCAGCCTTGACCCTGTGCCTCATGGGAACAGTCCAGCCCGAACTGCCAAGCCATGTCTTTCCTGGACCGGAATCAAGCATCCTAGGACCGGTTTCTGGCTATCAGCCGTCTTCAGCCAGGATAGCTTGACTCCAGTGGTGTGGAGAGCATGGGACTCATGTCTGAGCATACCCATCCCACTCGGGGTGACTAATGCAAAAACAACAATTGATGGACAGAATGCAGAACAATGTCATGCATTCACCCCAGTACAGAGATCTGGCCCTAAATCCATCATTTTTTTGCACTCCACATCTCCATAGTTCAGATATGGCCATATACAAATCAGCCTTGACCCTGTGCCTCATGGGAGCAGTCTAGCCCGAACTGCCAAGCCATGTCTTTCCTGGACCGGAATCAAGCATCCTAGCACCGGTTTCTGGCTATCAGGACTCACGTCTGAGCATACCCATCCCACTCGGGGTGACAAATGCAAAAACAACAATTGATGGACAGAATGCAGAACAATATCATACATTCACCCCAGTACAGAGATCGGGCCTAAATCTATTGTTTTTTTTGCACTCCACACCATCCCAGTTCATACATGGCCATATGCAAATCAGCCTTGACCCTGTGCCTCATGGTAACAGTCCAGCCCGAACTGCCAAGCCATGTCTTTCCTGGACAGGAATCAAGCATCCTAGGACCGGTTTCTGGCTATCAGCCGTCTTCAGCCAGAATAGCTTGACTCCAGTGGTGTGGAGAGCATGGGACTCACGTCTGAGCATACTCATCCCACACGAGGTGACAAATGCAAAAACAACAATTGATGGACAGGATGCAGAGCAATGTAATACATTTACCCAAGTACAGAGCTCTGGGCCTAAATCCATCAATTTTTTTGCACTCCACACCACCCCCGTTCAGACATGGCCATATGCAAATCAGCCTTGACCCTGTGCCTCATGGGAACAGTCCAGCCCGAACTGCCAAGCCATGTCTTTCCTGGACCGGAATCAAGCTTCCTAGGACCGGTTTCTGGCTATCAGCTGTCTTCAGCCTGGATAGCTTGACTCCAGTGGTGTGGAGAGCATGGGACTCACGTCTGAGCCTACCCATCCCACTCGGGGTGACAAATGCAAAAACAACAATTGATGGAAAGAATGCAGAATAATGTCATACATTCACCCCAGTACAGAGATCTGGGCCTAAATCCATTGTTTTTGTGCACTCCACACCGTCCAGTTCAGACATGGCCATATGCAAATCAGCCTTGACCCTGTGCCTCATGGGAACAGTCCTGCCCGAACTGCCAAGCCATGTCTTTCCTTGACCGGAATCAAGCATCCTAGGACCGGTTTCTGGCTATCAGCCGTCTTCAGCGAGGATAGCTTGACTCCAGTAATGTGGAGAGCATGGGACTCACGTCTGAGCATACCCATCCCACTCGGGGTGACAAATGCAAAAACAACAATTGAAGGACAGAATGCAGAATAATGTCATACATTCACCCCAGTACAGAGATCTGGGCCTAAATCCATCTTTTTTTGCACTCCACACCACCCCAGTTCAGACATGGCCATATGCAAATCAGCCTTGAACCTGTGCCTCATGGGAACAGTCCAGCCCGAACTGCCAAGCCATGTCTTTCCTAGACCGGAATCAAGCATCCTAGGACCGGTTTCTGGCTATCAGCCGTCTTCAGCCTGGATAGCTTGACTCCAGTGGTGTGGAGAGCATGGGACTCACGTCTGAGCATACCCATCCCATTTGGGGTGACAAATGCAAAAACAACAATTGATGGACAGAATGCAGAACAATGTCATACATTCACCCCAGTACAGAGATCTGGGCCTAAATCCATTGTTTTTGTGCACTCCACACCACCCAGTTCAGACATGGCCATATGCAAATCAGCCTTGACCCTGTGCCTCATGGGAACAGTCCAGCCCGAACTGCCAAGCCATGTCTTTCCTGAACCGGAATCAAGCATCCTAGGACTGGTTTCTGGCTATCAGCCGTCTTCAGCCAGGATAGCTTGACTCCAGTGGTGTGGAGAGCATGGGACTCACGTCTGAGCATACCCATTCCACTCGGGGTGACAAATGCAAAAACAACAATTGATGGACAGAATGCAGAACAATGTCATACATTCACCTCAGTACAGAGATCTGGGCCTAAATCCATCGTTTTTTTTGCACTCCACACCATCCCAGTTCAGACATGGCCATATGCAAATCAGGCTTGACACTGTGCCTCATGGGAACAGTCCAGCCCGAACTGCCAAGCCATGTCTTTCTTGGACCGGAATCAAGCATCCTAGGACCGGTTTCTGGCTATCAGCCGTCTTCAGCCAGGATAGCTTGACTCCATGGTGTGGAGAGCATGGGACTCACGTCTGAGCATACCCATCCCACTCGGGATGACAAATGCAAAAACAACAATTGATGGACAGAATGCAGAACAATGTCATACATTCACCCCAGTACAGAGATCTGCGCCTAAATACATCATTTTTTTGCACTCCACACCACCCCAGTTCAGACATAGCCATATGCAAATCAGCCTTGACCCTGTGCCTCATGGGAACAGTCCAGCCCGAACTGCCAAGCAATGTCTTTCCTGGACCGGAATCAAGCATCCTAGGACCTGTTTCTGGCTATCAGCCATCTTCATCCTGGATAGCTTGACTTCAGTGGTGTGGAGAGCATGGGACTCACGTCTGAGCATACCCATCCCACTCTAGGTGACAAATGCAAAAGCAACAATTGATGGACAGAATGCAGAGCAATGTAATACATTCTCCCCAGTACAGAGCTCTGGGCCTAAATCCATCAATTTTTTTGCACTCCACACCACCCTTGTTCAGACATGGCCATATGCAAATTAGCCTTGACCCTGTGCCTCATGGGAACAGTCCAGCCCGAACTGCCAAGCCATGTCTTTCCTGGACCGGAATCAAGCATCCTAGGACCGGTTTCTGGCTATCAGCCATCTTCAGCCAGGACAGCTTGACTCCAGTAGTGTGGAGACCATGGGACTCACGTCTGAGCATACCCATCGCACTCGGGGTGACAAATGCAAAAACAACAATTGATGGACAGAATGCAGAACAATATCATACATTCACCCCAGTACAGAGATCGGGCCTAAATCTATTGTTTTTTTTGCACTCCACACCACCCCAGTTCATACATGGCCATATGCAAATCAGCCTTGACCCTGTGCCTCATGGTAACAGTCTAGCCCGAACTGCCAAGCCATGTCTTTCCTAGACAGGAATCAAGCATCCTAGGACCGGTTTCTGGCTATCAGCCGTCTTCAGCCTGGATAGCTTGACTCCAGTGGTGTGGAGAGCATGAGACTCACGTCTGAGCATACCCATCCCACTCGGGGTGACAAATGCAAAAACAACAATTGATGGACAGAATGCAGAACAATGTCATACATTCACCCCAGTACAGAGATCTGGGCCTAAATACATTTTTTTTGCACTCCACACCACCCCAGTTCAGACATAGCCATATGCAAATCAGCCTTGACCCTGTGCCTCATGGGAACAGTCCAGACTGAACTGCCAAGCCATGTCTTTCCTGGACCGGAATCAAGCATCCTAGGACCGGTTTCTGGCTATCAGCCGTCTTCAGCCTGGATAGCTTGACTCCAGTGGTGTGGAGAGCATGGGACTCACGTCTGAGCATACCCATCCCACTCGGGGTGAGAAATGCAAAAACAACAATTGATGGACAGAATGCAGAACAATGTCATACATTCACCCCAGTACAGAGATCTGGGGCTAAATCCATCGTTTTTGTGCACTCCACACCACCCCAGTTCAGACATGGCCATATGCAAATCAGCCTTGACCCTGTGCCTCATGGGAACAGTTCAGCCCGAACTGCCAAGGCATGTCTTTCCTGGACCGGAATCAAGCATCCTAGGACCGGTTTCTGGCTATCAGCCGTCTTCAGCCAGGGTAGCTTGACTCCAGTGGTGTGGAGAGCATGGGACTCACGTCTGAGCATACCCATCCCACTCGGGGTGACAAATGCAAAAACAACAATTGATGGACAGAATGCAGAACAATGTAATACATTTACCCAAGTACAGAGATCTGGGCCTAAATCCATCATTTTTTTGCACTCCACACCACCCAGTTCAGACATGGCCATATGCAAATCAGCCTTGACCCTGTGCCTCATGGGAACAGTCCAGCCCGAACTGCCAAGCCATGTCTTTCCTGGACCGGAATCAAGCATCCTAGGACCGGTTTCTGGCTATCAGGACTCACGTCTGAGCATACCCATCCCACTCGGGGTGACAAATGCAAAAACAACAATTGATGGACAGAATGCAGAACAATATCATACATTCTCCCCAGTACAGAGATCGGGCCTAAATCTATTGTTTTTTTTGCACTCCACACCACCCCAGTTCATACATGGCAATATGCAAATCAGCCTTAACCCTGTGCCTCATGGTAACAGTCCAGCCCGAACTGCCAAGCCATGTCTTTCCTGGACAGGAATCAAGCATCCTAGGACCGGTTTCTGGCTATCAGTCGTCTTCAGCCTGGATAGCTTGACTTCAGTGGTGTGGAGAGCATGAGACTCACGTCTGAGCATACCCATACCACTCGGGGTGACAAATGCAAAAACAACAATTGATGGACAGAATGCAGAACAATGTCATACATTCACCCCAGTACAGAGATCTGGGCCTAAATCCATTGTTTTTGTGCACTCCACACCACGACCCCAGTTCAGACATGGCCATATGCAAATCAGCCTTGACCCTGTGTCTAATGGGTACAGTCCTGCCCGAACTGCCAAGCCATGTCTTTCCTGGACTGGAATCAAGCATCCTATGACCAGTTTCTGGCTATCAGCCGTCTTCAGCCAGGATAGCTTGACTCCAGTGGCGTGGAGAGCATGGGACTCATGTCTGAGCATACCCATCTCACTCGGGGTGACAAATGCAAAAACAACAATTGATGGACAGAATACAGAACAATGTCATACATTCACCCCAGTACAGAGATCTGGGCCTAAATCCATCGTTTTTGTGCACTCCACACCACCCCAGTTCAGACATGGCCATATGCAAATCAGCCTTGACCCTGTGCCTCATGGGAACAGTTCAGCCCGAACTGCCAAGGCATGTCTTTCCTGGACCGGAATCAAGCATCCTAGGACCGGTTTCTGGCTATCAGCCGTCTTCAGCCAGGGTAGCTTGACTCCAGTGGTGTGGAGAGCATGGGACTCACGTCTGAGCATACACATCCCACTCGAGGTGACAAATGCAAAAACAACAATTGATGGACAGAATGCAGAGCAATGTAATACATTTACCCCAGTACAGAGCTCTGGGCCTAAATCCATCAATTTTTTTGCACTCCACACCCCCCCCCGTTCAGACATGGCCATATGCAAATCAGCTTTGACCCTGTGCCTCATGGGAACAGTCCAGCCCGAACTGCCAAGCCATGTCTTTCCTAGACTGGAATCAATCATCCTAGGACCGGTTTCTGGCTATCAGCCATCTTCAGCCAGGATAGCTTGACTCCAGTAGTGTGGAGAGCATGGGACTCACGTCTGAGCATACCCGTCCCACTCGGGGTGACAAATGCAAAAACAACAATTGATGGACAGAATGCAGAACAATGTCATACATTCACCCCAGTACAGAGATCTGGGCCTAAATACATAGTTTTTTTTCACTCCACACCACCCCAGTTCAGACATAGCCATATGCAAATCAGCCTTGACCCTGTGCCTCATGGGAACAGTCCAGCCCGAACTGCCTAGCCATGTCTTTCCTGGACCGGAATCAAGCATCCTAGGACCGGTTTCTGGCTATCAGCCGTCTTCAGCCTGGATAGCTTGACTCCAGTGGTGTGGAGAGCATGGGACTCACGTCTGAGCATACCCATCCCACTCGGGGTGACAAATGCAAAAACAACAATTGATGGACAGAATGCAGAACAATGTCATGCATTCACCCCAGTACAGAGATCTGGGCCTAAATCCATCATTTTTTTGCACTCCAAACCACCCCAGTTCAGACATGGCCATATGCAAATCAGCCTTGACCCTGTGCCTCATGGGAACAGTCCAGCCCGAACTGCCAAGCCATGTCTTTCCTGGACCGGAATCAAGCATCCTAGAACCGGTTTCTGGCTATCAGCCATCTTCAGCCTGGATAGCTTGACTCCAGTGGTGTGGAGAGCATGGGACTCACATCTGAGCATACCCATCCCACTCGGGGTGACAAATGCAAAAACAACAATTGATGGACAGAATGCAGAACAATGTCCTACATTCACCCCAGTACAGAGATCTGGGCCTAAATACATAGTTTTTTTGCACTCCACACAACCCCAGTTCAGACATAGCCATATGCAAATCAGCCTTGACCCTGTGCCTCATGGGAACAGTCCAGCCCGAACTGCCAAGCCATGTCTTTCCTGGACCGGAATCAAGCATCCTAGGACCGGTTTCTGGCTATCAGCCGTCTTCAGCCTGGATATCTTGACTCCAGTGGTGTGGAGAGCATGGGACTCACGTCTGAGCATACCCATACCACTCGGGGTGACAAATGCAAAAACAACAATTGATGGACAGAATGCAGAACAATGTCATACATTCACCCCAGTACAGAGATCTGGGCCTAAATCCATTGTTTTGTGCACTCCACACCACCCCAGTTCAGACAAGGCCATATGCAAATCAGCCTTGACCCTGTGCCTCATGGGAACAGTTCAGCCCGAACTGCCAAGCCACGTCTTTCCTGGACCGGAATCAAGCATCCTAGGACAGGTTTCTGGCTATCAGCCGTCTTCAGCCAGGATAGCTTGACTCCAGTGGTGTGGAGAGCATGGGACTCACGTCTGAGCATACCCATCCCACTCGAGGTGACAAATGCAAAAACAACAATTGATGGACAGAATGCAGAGCAATGTCATACATTCACCCCAGTACAGAGATCCGGGCCTAAATCCATAATTTTTTTACACTCCACACCACCCCAGTTCAGACATGGCCATATGCAAATCAGCCTTGACCCTGTGCCTCATGGGAACAGTCCAGCCCGAAATGCCAAGCCATGTCTTTCATGGATCGGAATCAAGCATCCTAGGACCGGTTTCTGGCTATCAGCCGTCTTCAGCCTGGATAGCTTGACTCCAGTGGTGTGGAGAGCATGGGACTCACGTCTGAGCATTCGCATCCCACTCGGGGGGACAAATGCAAAAACAACAATTGATGGACAGAATGCAGAACAATGTCATACATTCACCGCAGTGCAGAGATCTGGGACTAAATACATCGTTTTTTTGCACTCCACACCACCTCAGTTCAGACATAGCCATATGCAAATCAGCCTTGACCCTGTGCCTCATGGGAACAGTCCAGACTGAACTGCCAAGCCATGTCTTTCCTGGACTGGAATCAAGCATCCTAGGACCGGTTTCTGGCTATCAGCCGTCTTCAGCCTGGATAGCTTGACTCCAGTGGTGTGGAGAGCATGGGACTCACGTCTGAGCATACCCATCCCACTCGGGGTGACAAATGCAAAAACAACAATTGATGGACAGAATGCAGAACAATGTCATACATTCACCCCAGTACAGAGATCTGGGCCTAAATCCATCGTTTTTGTGCACTCCACACCACCCCAGTTCAGACATGGCCATATGCAAATCAGCCTTGACCCTGTGCCTCATGGGAACAGTTCAGCCCGAACTGCCAAGGCATATCTTTCCTGGACCGGAATCAAGCATCCTAGGACCGGTTTCTGGCTATCAGCCGTCTTCAGCCAGCGTAGCTTGACTCCAGTGGTGTGGAGAGCATGGGACTCACGTCTGAGTATACCCATCCCACTCGAGGTGACAAATGCAAAAACAACAATTGATGGACAGAATGCAGAGCAATGTAATACATTTACCCAAGTACAGAGCTCTGGGCCTAAATCCATCAATTTTTTTGCACTCCACACCACCCCCGTTCAGACATGGCCATATGCAAATCAGCCTTGACCCTGTGCCTCATGGGAACAGTCCAGCCCGAACTGCCAAGCCATGTCTTTCCTAGACTGGAATCAATCATCCTAGGACCGGTTTCTGGCTATCAGCCATCTTCAGCCAGGATAGCTTGACTCCAGTAGTGTGGAGAGCATGGGACTCACGTCTGAGCATACCCGTCCCACTCGGGGTGACAAATGCAAAAACAACAATTGATGGACAGAATGCAGAACAATGTCATACTTTCACCCCAGTACAGAGATCTGGGCCTAAATCCATCATTTTTTTGCACTCCAAACCACCCCAGTTAAGACATGGCCATGTGCAAATCAGCCTTGACCCTGTGCCTCATGGGAACAGTCCAGCCCGAACTGCCAAGCCATGTCTTTCCTGGACCGGAATCAAGCATCCTAGGACCGGTTTCTGGCTATCAGCCTTCTTCAGCCTGGATAGCTTGACTCCAGTGGTGTGGAGAGCATGGGACTCACGTCTGAGCATACACATCCCACTCGAGGTGACAAATGCAAAAACAACAATTGATGGACAGAATGCAGAGCAATGTAATACATTTACCCCAGTACAGAGCTCTGGGCCTAAATCCATCAATTTTTTTGCACTCCACACCCCCCCCCGTTCAGACATGGCCATATGCAAATCAGCTTTGACTCTGTGCCTCATGGGAACAGTCCAGCCCGAACTGCCAAGCCATGTCTTTCCTAGACTGGAATCAATCATCCTAGGACCGGTTTCTGGCTATCAGCCATCTTCAGCCAGGATAGCTTGACTCCAGTAGTGTGGAGAGCATGGGACTCACGTCTGAGCATACCCGTCCCACTCGGGGTGACAAATGCAAAAACAACAATTGATGGACAGAATGCAGAACAATGTCATACATTCACCCCAGTACAGAGATCTGGGCCTAAATACATAGTTTTTTTTCACTCCACACCACCCCAGTTCAGACATAGCCATATGCAAATCAGCCTTGACCCTGTGCCTCATGGGAACAGTCCAGCCCGAACTGCCTAGCCATGTCTTTCCTGGACCGGAATCAAGCATCCTAGGACCGGTTTCTGGCTATCAGCCGTCTTCAGCCTGGATAGCTTGACTCCAGTGGTGTGGAGAGCATGGGACTCACGTCTGAGCATACCCATCCCACTCGGGGTGACAAATGCAAAAACAACAATTGATGGACAGAATGCAGAACAATGTCATGCATTCACCCCAGTACAGAGATCTGGGCCTAAATCCATCATTTTTTTGCACTCCAAACCACCCCAGTTCAGACATGGCCATATGCAAATCAGCCTTGACCCTGTGCCTCATGGGAACAGTCCAGCCCGAACTGCCAAGCCATGTCTTTCCTGGACCGGAATCAAGCATCCTAGAACCGGTTTCTGGCTATCAGCCATCTTCAGCCTGGATAGCTTGACTCCAGTGGTGTGGAGAGCATGGGACTCACATCTGAGCATACCCATCCCACTCGGGGTGACAAATGCAAAAACAACAATTGATGGACAGAATGCAGAACAATGTCCTACATTCACCCCAGTACAGAGATCTGGGCCTAAATACATAGTTTTTTTGCACTCCACACAACCCCAGTTCAGACATAGCCATATGCAAATCAGCCTTGACCCTGTGCCTCATGGGAACAGTCCAGCCCGAACTGCCAAGCCATGTCTTTCCTGGACCGGAATCAAGCATCCTAGGACCGGTTTCTGGCTATCAGCCATCTTCAGCCTGGATATCTTGACTCCAGTGGTGTGGAGAGCATGGGACTCACGTCTGAGCATACCCATACCACTCGGGGTGACAAATGCAAAAACAACAATTGATGGACAGAATGCAGAACAATGTCATACATTCACCCCAGTACAGAGATCTGGGCCTAAATCCATTGTTTTGTGCACTCCACACCACCCCAGTTCAGACAAGGCCATATGCAAATCAGCCTTGACCCTGTGCCTCATGGGAACAGTTCAGCCCGAACTGCCAAGCCACGTCTTTCCTGGACCGGAATCAAGCATCCTAGGACAGGTTTCTGGCTATCAGCCGTCTTCAGCCAGGATAGCTTGACTCCAGTGGTGTGGAGAGCATGGGACTCACGTCTGAGCATACCCATCCCACTCGAGGTGACAAATGCAAAAACAACAATTGATGGACAGAATGCAGAGCAATGTCATACATTCACCCCAGTACAGAGATCCGGGCCTAAATCCATAATTTTTTTACACTCCACACCACCCCAGTTCAGACATGGCCATATGCAAATCAGCCTTGACCCTGTGCCTCATGGGAACAGTCCAGCCCGAAATGCCAAGCCATGTCTTTCATGGATCGGAATCAAGCATCCTAGGACCGGTTTCTGGCTATCAGCCGTCTTCAGCCTGGATAGCTTGACTCCAGTGGTGTGGAGAGCATGGGACTCACGTCTGAGCATTCGCATCCCACTCGGGGGGACAAATGCAAAAACAACAATTGATGGACAGAATGCAGAACAATGTTGTGAGAAGTTGGCCTGATAGGTAGTGTTTCCAATTCTGGAACCACTGGTTATCAGTCCAAGCAAACCCCAAAGATGTCAGGTTGTAAGTCAACCTTGTAGACAAGCTATCCTAGTGGTAGCATGGACTAAGCAGCCTTAAAGGCTTAACTTAAGAGGTCGTGTTAAGCGAGCTTGTTTTACCACATACAATCCTGTAATCAAATGAAAGGACACCACACAAGTATATATTATAAAAATATATGTATTTATTACTAAATTACTCCCCAGTACTCTTTATGAGGAAAGGGGCACAAGCGTTAAATCAAAAGCACTGTTACACATATAAAGTTGGCACAATTATGGCTGAGGGCGGGGGGCCACTCAGACCATATATCAAAAAAGTGGTATAAGTAACACTTTACGAACAATGGTTAGGCCTAGGGCCTAGAGATTCGCTGGGAGCAGTCAGGACAAGCAATGAAGAAGTCGGGAGTAGCCCACAGGAGACGGATGCAGCACGGAAAGTGCAGCGCGCACCAATGCACTGTCAATGGTGCGTAAAAGTCAATTAAAGTGAATAAAAAGATACTTCCGCTGAACCTAGGAACACAAAACTTTAGACACAGACCCTAGAGGTGTGTACCAGTGTAAAGACACCGGCGTTGCAAAGTTACCTCACCCACAGGCCGTGGGTGCACAGGGTCGAAGTGGCGTCGGGTTCTGTCACGCAGGTTCTGGGTGCTTGGAGCTGTTGCAGCTGCAGGCGCTGTGAAGCAGAAGTGTCCGGTGCGATCCAAGGGTGGATCGATGTAGAAAAGTACCTGAAAGCAGAGGGGACAGAGTCTGGGTCACTCAGCAGTGACCAGGGTGGAACCAGGACGGAACCAGGCAATGTCGGGCGCAATCAGGCGGTTGTCGATAGGCTTCTCTCCGCTGTCACGTGGGCTCTGGGGCATCTGCGACGTCCAGGAGCAGGTCACGATCTGTCCCACGTAGGCTCTCGCCGTCAGCACCGTCGGCTTGAAGATTGTAGCAAACAGCACTTGGCAAAAGCAATCCACGCGGAACCGGGAGATTGCTTATCACTCGAACCAGGAGGGTCAGAGTGGGTGCTCCTTTTCACAGGAGCTGGTGCAGATCTGGAGCAACCAGAAAAGCAAGTCGTATTTCGAAGTTCGTCGGCACAGGGGCCACAAGCCAGCTGGCAAGTGACCGGGCCAACGCGTCGAGCGCACACAAGCAGAAGGGCCCCACGCAGCACTCGTCGAGTGTGGAGGGGTGAGCTTTGGTGCAAGTGGAGCTCGGGGCTGGGGCTTCTCAAACCCCGGTGTACAGCTTCGAGGGTCACTCGTGGGCCGCACGGTCAGCGTCTCGTGGCCTTTTCAAGATGGCGTGCCCCACGCTTCCGGTCGCCTCCACGGGTCTCAGCTCTGCAGGGACTGTGGATCGGGCAGGTAGAAGGCAGGCAAGCTTGATCTCGTCGATCTCTGTCGCTCGAGTTCCGGCGGGAACTGCAACAAAGCAAGGGTCGAGGGCTGGATGGTGCCTGTTTGCACAGGGTGGTCACTCCTTGACCACAAGGGAGATTCTTCAGTCTTCTCACGTCGTGTAGAAAGTCGAAGGGTCCAGATTTCGTTTCTTATGTTTCTTCAGGATGATCTGAGGTCCGTTGGGACTGCTCCCCCTCTTATTCGAATCTAGGGGGTTGGACATCCTGCTAGGTCCCCTCCTATGGGTGGGACCCAGGAAGGGGGTGGTTACACCCCTCTCCTTTGATCCTGGCCGCGCTGGGACAGGGGCTGGGAGGCCCCAGAACCGGTTTGGCCGGATCCTGCCAGGGGCAGCCTTGTGCTCCCCAGGCAGTGTCTGGTTTCATTGAAACCTCCCTACTCCAATCCACTATCTCCTGTCTGGGGTGGTTTGACACCGCCCTGTGACAGGAAACTCTTTGTCCAGGCCTCCTCTGCCGGGTTTCGGTCAGCAGCAGGAGGTCAGACCCGTGTCTGTGGCAGGGGCATCCATTTTGTGGATCTGAGGCTCATTTTAAATCAACCGCGTTTCAGTAAAGTAACATGTCTTCTCCCTCTAGAAGGGTGGAATGCTATCCCCGTCGCCAGAACTGGCGAGGGGATAGTATTCCAATTCGTATGACACCTTACACGACATGTTTTGATAAAGCCAAACCAAAGTTAACATATAACCGCGAGGATTATAATGCACTTAATAGTATATGGTTTGGCATTATCCCGGATCAGCTTAGGGAGTTGTTCCCGACAGATGCAGACAGGCTCAGCTCATGCCAGAGCACCATCTCACATAAAACCACGCACTCTGCCTCCAGGATTGATGAGGCCTTCCATAGGAGTGGCTTACAGGCTATATATGTGTCCAGATATAGGTTTAGATATAGGTATACTATATCTAAGCAAGGGGTGATTACACCCACTTGCCCCAGCTGAGTGATCAGCCAGTTGTGTCAATTTAGATAGCCAGCCAGGGGTGGCAAAAGATATGCTGCAGCCCCTGGTAGGCCTTGGATGCACCTATGCCCTGGGCACCTATAGTGCTCTGTACAGGGGCTGATAAGGTGACCCAAGCCAATCTAGTTATGCACCTAGGGTACATGGAATCCATTTTACAGAGAGAGCAGATAGCCTGGGGCCCTGATTAGCAGGGAACCAGGCCAACTAAGTCGAAAACCAGCTAAACACAGGGCAAAAAATCTGGGGTAACCATAGTCAGGTAGCCACCTTCCTACATAACCCCCCCCCAAACGAAAGGAGATAAGGCTATCCTTGGCCAGGTAAGCCTATATTGCCTGAGTGGCCATATAAGGAAGTACCTGCACTAGCATGGGTACCCCCTGTCCCATGGTCCACTAAGCAGTCCCTCACCCTAGGGGTATTAGAGGGTCTCCACCATAGGGAATCACTACCTTGGGTGTGTTTATGCAAAGTTAAAGGCTGGTTTGGATATGGAGTATTGAAGTGAGGCTCCACTATTTTTGGGCTCGACTTCCTCCAATTATCTTCCACCATGTGTGCCTTTCTTTCTTCAACTGAGTTGCACTGAGCTCTCAGGGTCAACCTCTGGCTACCTAAAGCTGGAGGCTGGGTCCCTCTGTTTGGCTTCCTGGAGGGACAGTTCAGGTTTGGGCCCTTTGGGTCCCAGGTTTGGCTGTGCCCAACAGAATCCATCTGTGGGAGGTCCCTAACTGTTTTTAAGGGGGCTCCCTCAGGAGTTTTTAAAGTTTTCACCTTACTAGGCCTACTAGTTTTGGTGCCCCTAATCTGTTGATGGGGGTGCTTTATTTGACAGGGGGCCCTCTGGGTCTCACTGTCCTTCTTGTCCTCTGCAGCCCTGGGCTGACTGAGGCAAGGTAGAGAGGGGCAGGTTACCTGCTCCAGACTGGATCCCACCTGAGAAGGGTCCACTGCCATCAGAGGCTCTGTCAGGCCAGGCCTAACACCCTCTGGGGCAGTTCCTTCATCAGGGGTAAGATCAGTTCCCTGAGGAGGCTGATCCTGTCCTACTGTCTGGTGAGGGGGAGATTTCTCTTCCTCCTCCATGCTCTCAGTTTGGGTGGAGTGATCCATCATTTCAGGCTTCACAACACACATATCTGTTTGAGTTTGGGCTGTGGCCATCACAGCCCCACCAACCTTTTCAGGAGGAGACTCAGTTTGGGTTTCTGCTGTTATCATAACAGCTTTGCTATTCTGGCTTGGAAGAGCTTCTGGTAAAGATGGGGCAGAGAGTTGCTCAGCCCTACCAACCTTTTCAGGAAGGACATCTTGAATTGGGGCTATAGCCAGTACAGCCCCACTAACCTTTCCATTGGAATTTACCATTCTAGAATGGATTTTCTGTTCAACCTCAGCCCAGGCTGAGATTTCCAAATCATTACCCAGTAGACAGTCTACAGGCAAGTTTGGTGACACTGCCACTCTCTTTGGGCCAATGACACCTCCCCAGCTGAGACTTACTACTGCCATTGGATGATTTGTTTGGATGCCATCAATGTTTGTTACCTGGTATGTGGCACCAGGTAAAAGTTGCTTAGAGGGGACTATACAGTCAGCCACCATGGTGATGCTAGCCCCTGTGTCTCTAAAAGCTTCAACTTTCAAACCATTGATGATGGGTTCCTGTCTATATTTGCTCAAGGTATTTGGGCAAACAGAGAAGTTGGCAAACCCCATGCCAGTCTCATAAACAAGATTATTTGGGGATGGGGACCTGGATAGGCCAGGGTCCCCTTGGGCTCCAAAAGTAAACCCACCCAGATTCCTGGGTGTGCTCCCACTTCCTGGGGGATTACTGCTGACAGTAACAGGAGGTGTTGGAGCTGGCTTTGGAGGTATGTTTTCTTTATTGCCATTCTTGGGACAACAGCTGTCTGTTTTGTAATGCCCAACCTGTTTACAGGCATGGCAATAAGGTTTTTTCTCTGTTGAAGAAGTGTCTTGGGACCCACCCCCCTTCTTGGAGTTTTGGGGCCCTGGGGAAGTGTTTTCTTTACTTTTATCCCCACCCTTATCTTGAGGCTTGGTAGACTCCTTCTTCTGGTTATTGTCCTGATTCTTAGGCCTAATCCTGGTTCTGACCCACTTATCTGCCCTCTTTCCCAATTCTTGGGGAGAGGTCAAATCTGAGTCCACCAGGTGCTGGTGTAAGAGCTGGTTCTGACAATTACTAAGGATCTGCTCCCTCATAATCAAATTATACAATCCTGTGAAGTCATGTACTTTGCTGCCATTTAGCCAACCCTCCAGAGCCTTAGTTGCACAATCAACAAAATCAGTCCAGTCCTGAGTCTGTGTCTTCTGGGTATCTCTGAACTTTAACCTGTACTGTTCAGTGGTTAAGCCAAACCCATCTATCAGAACACTCTTCAGGACTTTGTAATTGCTGGCATCCTCATGTCTGACAGTGAGGAGCCTATCCCTCCCTTTCTCTGAAAAGGAGTACCATAAGATTGCTGCCCACTGTTCCTCAGGAACCTGCTGTACCATGCAGGCTCTCTCCAGAGCAGTCATCCATTTGTGGATGTCATCCCCTTCCTGATAGGGGGGCACAATCGTTGTCAGGTTTCTACTATCATAGGACCTGGGTTTCTCTTTAGGAATTTTGCTGCCACCAGTGGCATCTAAGCCACACAATTTTCTCTCTCTTGCTAAAGCAAGTTTAGCTTGAGCCAAGGCTACCTCTTCCCTTTCTATTTGGAGTTGGACAGCCCTCATCCTGGCCCTATGCTCTTTTCTCTGGGAGGAAGTCATTCCTCTTTGAGATTCTCTTGAGGCACTAGAAAGGTGAGAGTCCCTTGATAGAGATCTCACCCTCCTGTTACCTGGGAGAATGTGGTTATGAGATCTGGAGTGGTGCTGGCCCTCTCCATTCCCATGTAGGTCCAAGTTGGCCTGGTTAAGCCTGGCAACCTGTACCTGGTTTCCCACCTGATCCTGATCTTCAGGCTCTTCTAAATCAGAGCCTTCCTCTTCCTCTTCTTCTTCTGGAAGATTCTCATTCTCAGGGGAGTGTATCCCTTCACCTGAATCTAAGGGAGCCTGACTCACCTTATCTAAGTCATCCTTTTCTAGGATAGCTATTAGGGAAGGAATGGTAGGGCCTCTGCCCTTTTTTAGCCCCCTGGCTGTGCACAAGGCACTCAGGTCTTTGTGGCTAAGGTTGTCATATCTGGATGTTGTCCCTATAGGATCAACTATTACAGGAGCAGAGCCTGAGGCTCTACCTGTATCAGACATGACTGCTAGTGAGGTGTAAGTGATGCACTTACCTACACTAAGTGTTTTCCTACTGTACCTTGCTAGTGAGTTGTAGTCAGGGTGTGCTAATCCCTTTAATCTACAACTACTAAGTTCAGTAGAACTTAATATGCTAAGCTTTGATTTATATGTACCTAGAGGTACTTGATGTGATCTTTCAATTTGATAAAGATTGCAATGGTAAAACAAACAGCAAGCTCAAATCCGCACCGCTGCACACCAATGTGAGAAGTTGGCCTGATAGGTAGTGTTTCCAATTCTGGAACCACTGGTTATCAGTCCAAGCAAACCCCAAAGATGTCAGGTTGTAAGTCAACCTTGTAGACAAGCTATCCTAGTGGTAGCATGGACTAAGCAGCCTTAAAGGCTTAACTTAAGAGGTCGTGTTAAGCGAGCTTGTTTTACCACATACAATCCTGTAATCAAATGAAAGGACACCACACAAGTATATATTATAAAAATATATGTATTTATTACTAAATTACTCCCCAGTACTCTTTATGAGGAAAGGGGCACAAGCGTTAAATCAAAAGCACTGTTACACATATAAAGTTGGCACAATTATGGCTGAGGGCGGGGGGCCACTCAGACCATATATCAAAAAAGTGGTATAAGTAACACTTTACGAACAATGGTTAGGCCTAGGGCCTAGAGATTCGCTGGGAGCAGTCAGGACAAGCAATGAAGAAGTCGGGAGTAGCCCACAGGAGACGGATGCAGCACGGAAAGTGCAGCGCGCACCAATGCACTGTCAATGGTGCGTAAAAGTCAATTAAAGTGAATAAAAAGATACTTCCGCTGAACCTAGGAACACAAAACTTTAGACACAGACCCTAGAGGTGTGTACCAGTGTAAAGACACCGGCGTTGCAAAGTTACCTCACCCACAGGCCGTGGGTGCACAGGGTCGAAGTGGCGTCGGGTTCTGTCACGCAGGTTCTGGGTGCTTGGAGCTGTTGCAGCTGCAGGCGCTGTGAAGCAGAAGTGTCCGGTGCGATCCAAGGGTGGATCGATGTAGAAAAGTACCTGAAAGCAGAGGGGACAGAGTCTGGGTCACTCAGCAGTGACCAGGGTGGAACCAGGACGGAACCAGGCAATGTCGGGCGCAATCAGGCGGTTGTCGATAGGCTTCTCTCCGCTGTCACGTGGGCTCTGGGGCATCTGCGACGTCCAGGAGCAGGTCACGATCTGTCCCACGTAGGCTCTCGCCGTCAGCACCGTCGGCTTGAAGATTGTAGCAAACAGCACTTGGCAAAAGCAATCCACGCGGAACCGGGAGATTGCTTATCACTCGAACCAGGAGGGTCAGAGTGGGTGCTCCTTTTCACAGGAGCTGGTGCAGATCTGGAGCAACCAGAAAAGCAAGTCGTATTTCGAAGTTCGTCGGCACAGGGGCCACAAGCCAGCTGGCAAGTGACCGGGCCAACGCGTCGAGCGCACACAAGCAGAAGGGCCCCACGCAGCACTCGTCGAGTGTGGAGGGGTGAGCTTTGGTGCAAGTGGAGCTCGGGGCTGGGGCTTCTCAAACCCCGGTGTACAGCTTCGAGGGTCACTCGTGGGCCGCACGGTCAGCGTCTCGTGGCCTTTTCAAGATGGCGTGCCCCACGCTTCCGGTCGCCTCCACGGGTCTCAGCTCTGCAGGGACTGTGGATCGGGCAGGTAGAAGGCAGGCAAGCTTGATCTCGTCGATCTCTGTCGCTCGAGTTCCGGCGGGAACTGCAACAAAGCAAGGGTCGAGGGCTGGATGGTGCCTGTTTGCACAGGGTGGTCACTCCTTGACCACAAGGGAGATTCTTCAGTCTTCTCACGTCGTGTAGAAAGTCGAAGGGTCCAGATTTCGTTTCTTATGTTTCTTCAGGATGATCTGAGGTCCGTTGGGACTGCTCCCCCTCTTATTCGAATCTAGGGGGTTGGACATCCTGCTAGGTCCCCTCCTATGGGTGGGACCCAGGAAGGGGGTGGTTACACCCCTCTCCTTTGATCCTGGCCGCGCTGGGACAGGGGCTGGGAGGCCCCAGAACCGGTTTGGCCGGATCCTGCCAGGGGCAGCCTTGTGCTCCCCAGGCAGTGTCTGGTTTCATTGAAACCTCCCTACTCCAATCCACTATCTCCTGTCTGGGGTGGTTTGACACCGCCCTGTGACAGGAAACTCTTTGTCCAGGCCTCCTCTGCCGGGTTTCGGTCAGCAGCAGGAGGTCAGACCCGTGTCTGTGGCAGGGGCATCCATTTTGTGGATCTGAGGCTCATTTTAAATCAACCGCGTTTCAGTAAAGTAACATGTCTTCTCCCTCTAGAAGGGTGGAATGCTATCCCCGTCGCCAGAACTGGCGAGGGGATAGTATTCCAATTCGTATGACACCTTACACGACATGTTTTGATAAAGCCAAACCAAAGTTAACATATAACCGCGAGGATTATAATGCACTTAATAGTATATGGTTTGGCATTATCCCGGATCAGCTTAGGGAGTTGTTCCCGACAGCTGCAGACAGGCTCAGCTCATGCCAGAGCACCATCTCACATAAAACCACGCACTCTGCCTCCAGGATTGATGAGGCCTTCCATAGGAGTGGCTTACAGGCTATATATGTGTCCAGATATAGGTTTAGATATAGGTATACTATATCTAAGCAAGGGGTGATTACACCCACTTGCCCCAGCTGAGTGATCAGCCAGTTGTGTCAATTTAGATAGCCAGCCAGGGGTGGCAAAAGATATGCTGCAGCCCCTGGTAGGCCTTGGATGCACCTATGCCCTGGGCACCTATAGTGCTCTGTACAGGGGCTGATAAGGTGACCCAAGCCAATCTAGTTATGCACCTAGGGTACATGGAATCCATTTTACAGAGAGAGCAGATAGCCTGGGGCCCTGATTAGCAGGGAACCAGGCCAACTAAGTCGAAAACCAGCTAAACACAGGGCAAAAAATCTGGGGTAACCATAGTCAGGTAGCCACCTTCCTACAAATGTCATACATTCACCGCAGTGCAGAGATCTGGGACTAAATACATCGTTTTTTTGCACTCCACACCACCTCAGTTCAGACATAGCCATATGCAAATCAGCCTTGACCCTGTGCCTCATGGGAACAGTCCAGACTGAACTGCCAAGCCATGTCTTTCCTGGACTGGAATCAAGCATCCTAGGACCGGTTTCTGGCTATCAGCCGTCTTCAGCCTGGATAGCTTGACTCCAGTGGTGTGGAGAGCATGGGACTCACGTCTGAGCATACCCATCCCACTCGGGGTGACAAATGCAAAAACAACAATTGATGGACAGAATGCAGAACAATGTCATACATTCACCCCAGTACAGAGATCTGGGCCTAAATCCATCGTTTTTGTGCACTCCACACCACCCCAGTTCAGACATGGCCATATGCAAATCAGCCTTGACCCTGTGCCTCATGGGAACAGTTCAGCCCGAACTGCCAAGGCATATCTTTCCTGGACCGGAATCAAGCATCCTAGGACCGGTTTCTGGCTATCAGCCGTCTTCAGCCAGCGTAGCTTGACTCCAGTGGTGTGGAGAGCATGGGACTCACGTCTGAGTATACCCATCCCACTCGAGGTGACAAATGCAAAAACAACAATTGATGGACAGAATGCAGAGCAATGTAATACATTTACCCAAGTACAGAGCTCTGGGCCTAAATCCATCAATTTTTTTGCACTCCACACCACCCCCGTTCAGACATGGCCATATGCAAATCAGCCTTGACCCTGTGCCTCATGGGAACAGTCCAGCCCGAACTGCCAAGCCATGTCTTTCCTAGACTGGAATCAATCATCCTAGGACCGGTTTCTGGCTATCAGCCATCTTCAGCCAGGATAGCTTGACTCCAGTAGTGTGGAGAGCATGGGACTCACGTCTGAGCATACCCGTCCCACTCGGGGTGACAAATGCAAAAACAACAATTGATGGACAGAATGCAGAACAATGTCATACTTTCACCCCAGTACAGAGATCTGGGCCTAAATCCATCATTTTTTTGCACTCCAAACCACCCCAGTTAAGACATGGCCATGTGCAAATCAGCCTTGACCCTGTGCCTCATGGGAACAGTCCAGCCCGAACTGCCAAGCCATGTCTTTCCTGGACCGGAATCAAGCATCCTAGGACCGGTTTCTGGCTATCAGCCTTCTTCAGCCTGGATAGCTTGACTCCAGTGGTGTGGAGAGCGTGGGACTCACATCTGAGCATACCCATCCCACTCGGGGTGACAAATGCAAAAACAACAATTGATGGACAGAATGCAGAACAATGTCATACATTCACCCCAGTACAGAGATCTGGGCCTAAATACATAGTTTTTTTGCACTCCACACAACCCCAGTTCAGACATAGCCATATGCAAATCAGCCTTGACCCTGTGCCTCATGGGAACAGTCCAGCCCGAACTGCCAAGCCATGTCTTTCCTGGACCGGAATCAAGCATCCTAGGACCGGTTTCTGGCTATCAGCCATCTTCAGCCTGGATATCTTGACTCCAGTGGTGTGGAGAGCATGGGACTCACGTCTGAGCATACCCATGCCACTCGGGGTGACAAATGCAAAAACAACAATTGATGGACAGAATGCAGAACAATGTCATACATTCACCGCAGTGCAGAGATCTGGGACTAAATACATCTTTTTTGCACTCCACACCACCCCAGTTCAGACATAGCCATATGCAAATCAGCCGTGACCCTGTGCCTCATGGGAACAGTCCAGCCCGAACTGCCAAGCCATGTCTTTCCTGGACCGGAATCAAGCATCCTAGGACCGGTTTCTGGCTATCAGCCGTCTTCAGCCTGGATATCTTGACTCCAGTGGTGTGGAGAGCATGGGACTCACGTCTGAGCATACCCATACCACTCGGGGTGACAAATGCAAAAACAACAATTGATGGACAGAATGCAGAACAATGTCATACATTCACCCCAGTACAGAGATCTGGGCCTAAATCCATTGTTTTGTGCACTCCACACCACCCCCGTTCAGACAAGGCCATATGCAAATCAGCCTTGACCCTGTGCCTCATGGGAACAGTTCAGCCCGAACTGCCAAGCCACGTCTTTCCTGGACCGGAATCAAGCATCCTAGGACAGGTTTCTGGCTATCAGCCGTCTTCAGCCAGGATAGCTTGACTCCAGTGGTGTGGAGAGCATGGGACTCACGTCTGAGCATACCCATCCCACTCGAGGTGACAAATGCAAAAACAACAATTGATGGACAGAATGCAGAGCAATGTCATACATTCACCCCAGTACAGAGATCCGGGCCTAAATCCATAATTTTTTTACACTCCACACCACCCCAGTTCAGACATGGCCATATGCAAATCAGCCTTGACCCTGTGCCTCATGGGAACAGTCCAGCCCGAAATGCCAAGCCATGTCTTTCATGGATCGGAATTAAGCATCCTAGGACCGGTTTCTGGCTATCAGCCGTCTTCAGCCTGGATAGCTTGACTCCAGTGGTGTGGAGAGCATGGGACTCACGTCTGAGCATTCGCATCCCACTCGGGGGGACAAATGCAAAAACAACAATTGATGGACAGAATGCAGAACAATGTCATACATTCACCGCAGTCCAGAGATCTGGGACTAAATACATCGTTTTTTTGCACTCCACACCACCTCAGTTCAGACATAGCCATATGCAAATCAGCCTTGACCCTGTGCCTCATGGGAACAGTCCAGACTGAACTGCCAAGCCATGTCTTTCCTGGACCGGAATCAAGCATCCTAGGACCGGTTTCTGGCTATCAGCCGTCTTCAGCCTGGATAGCTTGACTCCAGTGGTGTGGAGAGCATGGGACTCACGTCTGAGCATACCCATCCCACTCGGGGTGACAAATGCAAAAACAACAATTGATGGACAGAATGCAGAACAATGTCATACATTCACCCCAGTACAGAGATCCGGGCCTAAATCCATCGTTTTTGTGCACTCCACACCACCCCAGTTCAGACATGGCCATATGCAAATCAGCCTTGACCCTGTGCCTCATGGGAACAGTTCAGCCCGAACTGCCAAGGCATATCTTTCCTGGACCGGAATCAAGCATCCTAGGACCGGTTTCTGGCTATCAGCCGTCTTCAGCCAGCGTAGCTTGACTCCAGTGGTGTGGAGAGCATGGGACTCACGTCTGAGTATACCCATCCCACTCGAGGTGACAAATGCAAAAACAACAATTGATGGACAGAATGCAGAGCAATGTAATACATTTACCCAAGTACAGAGCTCTGGGCCTAAATCCATCAATTTTTTTGCACTCCACACCACCCCCGTTTAGACATGGCCATATGCAAATCAGCCTTGACCCTGTGCCTCATGGGAACAGTCCAGCCCGAACTGCCAAGCCATGTCTTTCCTAGACTGGAATCAATCATCCTAGGACCGGTTTCTGGCTATCAGCCATCTTCAGCCAGGATAGCTTGACTCCAGTAGTGTGGAGAGCATGGGACTCACGTCTGAGCATACCCGTCCCACTCGGGGTGACAAATGCAAAAACAACAATTGATGGACAGAATGCAGAACAATGTCATACTTTCACCCCAGTAAAGAGATCTGGGCCTAAATCCATCATTTTTTGCACTCCAAACCACCCCAGTTAAGACATGGCCATGTGCAAATCAGCCTTGACCCTGTGCCTCATGGGAACAGTCCAGCCCGAACTGCCAAGCCATGTCTTTCCTGGACCGGAATCAAGCATCCTAGGACCGGTTTCTGGCTATCAGCCTTCTTCAGCCTGGATAGCTTGACTCCAGTGGTGTGGAGAGCGTGGGACTCACATCTGAGCATACCCATCCCACTCGGGGTGACAAATGCAAAAACAACAATTGATGGACAGAATGCAGAACAATGTCATACATTCACCCCAGTACAGAGATCTGGGCCTAAATACATAGTTTTTTTGCACTCCACACAACCCCAGTTCAGACATAGCCATATGCAAATCAGCCTTGACCCTGTGCCTCATGGGAACAGTCCAGCCCGAACTGCCAAGCCATGTCTTTCCTGGACCGGAATCAAGCATCCTAGGACCGGTTTCTGGCTATCAGCCATCTTCAGCCTGGATATCTTGACTCCAGTGGTGTGGAGAGCATGGGACTCACGTCTGAGCATACCCATGCCACTCGGGGTGACAAATGCAAAAACAACAATTGATGGACAGAATGCAGAACAATGTCATACATTCACCGCAGTGCAGAGATCTGGGACTAAATACATCTTTTTTGCACTCCACACCACCCCAGTTCAGACATAGCCATATGCAAATCAGCCTTGACCCTGTGCCTCATGGGAACAGTCCAGACTGAACTGCCAAGCCATGTCTTTCCTGGACCGGAATCAAGCATCCTAGGACCGGTTTCTGGCTATCAGCCGTCTTCAGCCTGGATAGCTTGACTCCAGTGGTGTGGAGAGCATGGGACTCACGTCTGAGCATACCCATCCCACTCGGGGTGACAAATGCAAAAACAACAATTGATGGACAGAATGCAGAACAATGTCATACATTCACCCCAGTACAGAGATCTGGGGCTAAATCCATCGTTTTTGTGCACTCCACACCACCCCAGTTCAGACATGGCCATATGCAAATCAGCCTTGACCCTGTGCCTCATGGGAACAGTTCAGCCCGAACTGCCAAGGCATATCTTTCCTGGACCGGAATCAAGCATCCTAGGACCGGTTTCTGGCTATCAGCCGTCTTCAGCCAGGGTAACTTGACTCCCGTGGTGTGGAGAGCATGGGACTCACGTCTGAGTATACCCATCCCACTCGAGGTGACAAATGCAAAAACAACAATTGATGGACAGAATGCAGAGCAATGTAATACATTTACCCAAGTACAGAGCTCTGGGCCTAAATCCATCAATTTTTTTGCACTCCACACCACCCCAGTTGAGACATGGCCATATGCAAATCAGCCTTGACCCTGTGCCTCATGGGAACAGTCCAGCCCGAACTGCCAAGCCATGTCTTTCCTGGACCGGAATCAAGCATCCTAGGACCGGTTTCTGGCTATCAGCCGTCTTCAGCCTGGATAGCTTGACTCCAGTGGTGTGGAGAGCATGAGACTCACGTCTGAGCATACCCATCCCACTCGTGGTGACTAATGCAAAAACAACAATTGATGGACAGAATGCAGAACAATGTCATACATTCACCCCAGTACAGAGATCTGGGCCTAAATCCATCATTTTTTTGCACTCCACACCACCCCAGTTCAGACATGGCCATATGCAAATCTGCCTTGACCCTGTGTCTAATGGGAACAGTCCAGCCCGAACTGCCAAGCCATGTCTTTCCTGGACCGGAATCAAGCATCCTAGGACTGTTTTCTGGCTATCAGCCGTCTTCAGCCAGGATAGCTTGACTCCATGGTGTGGAGAGCATGGGACTCACGTCTAAGCATACCCATCCCACTCGGGGTGACAAATTCAAAAACAACAATTGATGGACAGAATGCAGAACAATGTCATACATTCACCCCAGTACAGAGATCTGGGCCTAAATCCATTCTTTTTTTGCACTCCACACCACCCCAGTTCAGACATATCCATACGCAAATCAGCCTTGACCCTGTGCCTCATGGGAACAGTCCAGCCCGAAATGCCAAGCCATGTCTTTCCTGGACCGGAATCAAGCATCCTAGGACCGTTTTCTGGCTATCAGCCGTCTTCAGCCTGAATAGCTTGACTCCAGTGGAGTGGAGAGCATGGGACTCACGTCTGAGCATACCCATCCCACTCTTGGTGACAAATGCAAAAACAACAATTGATGGACAGAATGCAGAACAATGTCACACATTCACCCCAGTAGAGAGATCTGGGCCTAAATCCATCGTTTTTGTGCACTCCATACCACCCCAGTTCAGACATGGCCATATGCAAATCAGCCTTGACTCTGTGCCTCATGGGAACAGTTCACCCCGAACTTCCAAGCCATGTCTTTCCTGGACCGGAATCAAGCATCCTAGGACCGGTTTCTGGCTATCAGCTGTCTTCAGCCTGGATAGCTTGACTCCAGTGGTGTGGAGAGCATGGGACTCACGTCTGAGCATACCCATCCTACTCAGGGTGACAAATGCAAAAACAACAATTGATGGACAGAATGCAAAACAATGTCATACATTCACCCCAGTACAGAGATCTGGGCCTAAATCCATTGTTTTTGTGCACTCCACACCACCCCAGTTCAGACATGGCCATATGCAAATCAACCTTGACACTGTGCCTCATGGGAACAGTCCAGCCCGAACTGCCTAGCCATGTCTTTCCTGGACCGGAATCAAGCATCCTAGGACCGGTTTCTGGCTATCAGCCGTCTTCAGCCTGGATAGCTTGACTCCAGTGGTGTGGAGAGCATGGGACTCACGTCTGAGCATACCCATCCCACTCGGGGTGACAAATGCAAAAACAACAATTGATGGACAGAATGCAGAACAATGTCATGCATTCACCCCAGTACAGAGATCTGGGCCTAAATCCATCATTTTTTTGCACTCCAAACCACCCCAGTTCAGACATGGCCATATGCAAATCAGCCTTGACCCTGTGCCTCATGGGAACAGTCCAGCCCGAACTGCCAAGCCATGTCTTTCCTGGACCGGAATCAAGCATCCTAGGACCGGTTTCTGGCTATCAGCCGTCTTCAGCCTGGATAGCTTGACTCCAGTGGTGTGGAGAGCATGGGACTCACGTCTGAGCATTCGCATCCCACTCGGGGGGACAAATGCAAAAACAACAATTGATGGACAGAATGCAGAACAATGTCATACATTCACCCCAGTACAGAGATCTGGGCCTAAATCCATCGTTTTTGTGCACTCCACACCACCCCAGTTCAGACATGGCCATATGCAAATCAGCCTTGACCCTGTGCCTCATGGGAACAGTTCAGCCCGAACTGCCAAGGCATATCTTTCCTGGACCGGAATCAAGCATCCTAGGACCAGTTTCTGGCTATCAGCCGTCTTCAGCCAGCGTAGCTTGACTCCAGTGGTGTGGAGAGCATGGGACTCACGTCTGAGTATACCCATCCCACTCGAGGTGACAAATGCAAAAACAACAATTGATGGACAGAATGCAGAGCAATGTAATACATTTACCCAAGTACAGAGCTCTGGGCCTAAATCCATCAATTTTTTTGCACTCCACACCACCCCCGTTCAGACACGGCCATATGCAAATCAGCCTTGACCCTGTGCCTCATGGGAACAGTCCAGCCCGAACTGCCAAGCCATGTCTTTCCTAGACTGGAATCAATCATCCTAGGACCGGTTTCTGGCTATCAGCCATCTTCAGCCAGGATAGCTTGACTCCAGTAGTGTGGAGAGCATGGGACTCACGTCTGAGCATACCCGTCCCACTCGGGGTGACAAATGCAAAAACAACAATTGATGGACAGAATGCAGAACAATGTCATACTTTCACCCCAGTACAGAGATCTGGGCCTAAATCCATCATTTTTTTGCACTCCAAACCACCCCAGTTCAGACATGGCCATGTGCAAATCAGCCTTGACCCTGTGCCTCATGGGAACAGTCCAGCCCGAACTGCCAAGCCATGTCTTTCCTGGACCGGAATCAAGCATCCTAGGACCGGTTTCTGGCTATCAGCCTTCTTCAGCCTGGATAGCTTGACTCCAGTGGTGTGGAGAGCGTGGGACTCACATCTGAGCATACCCATCCCACTCGGGGTGACAAATGCAAAAACAACAATTGATGGACAGAATGCAGAACAATGTCATACATTCACCCCAGTACAGAGATCTGGGCCTAAATACATAGTTTTTTTGCACTCCACACAACCCCAGTTCAGACATAGCCATATGCAAATCAGCCTTGACCCTGTGCCTCATGGGAACAGTCCAGCCCGAACTGCCAAGCCATGTCTTTCCTGGACCGGAATCAAGCATCCTAGGACCGGTTTCTGGCTATCAGCCGTCTTCAGCCTGGATATCTTGACTCCAGTGGTGTGGAGAGCATGGGACTCACGTCTGAGCATACCCATGCCACTCGGGGTGACAAATGCAAAAACAACAATTGATGGACAGAATGCAGAACAATGTCATACATTCACCGCAGTGCAGAGATCTGGGACTAAATACATCTTTTTTGCACTCCACACCACCCCATTTCAGACATAGCCATATGCAAATCAGCCTTGACCCTGTGCCTCATGGGAACAGTCCAGACTGAACTGCCAAGCCATGTCTTTCCTGGACCGGAATCAAGCATCCTAGGACCGGTTTCTGGCTATCAGCCGTCTTCAGCCTGGATAGCTTGACTCCAGTGGTGTGGAGAGCATGGGACTCACGTCTGAGCATACCCATCCCACTCGGGGTGACAAATGCAAAAACAACAATTGATGGACAGAATGCAGAACAATGTCATACATTCACCCCAGTACAGAGATCTGGGGCTAAATCCATCGTTTTTGTGCACTCCACACCACCCCAGTTCAGACATGGCCATATGCAAATCAGCCTTGACCCTGTGCCTCATGGGAACAGTTCAGCCCGAACTGCCAAGGCATATCTTTCCTGGACCGGAATCAAGCATCCTAGGACCGGTTTCTGGCTATCAGCCGTCTTCAGCCAGGGTAACTTGACTCCCGTGGTGTGGAGAGCATGGGACTCACGTCTGAGTATACCCATCCCACTCGAGGTGACAAATGCAAAAACAACAATTGATGGACAGAATGCAGAGCAATGTAATACATTTACCCAAGTACAGAGCTCTGGGCCTAAATCCATCAATTTTTTTGCACTCCACACCACCCCAGTTGAGACATGGCCATATGCAAATCAGCCTTGACCCTGTGCCTCATGGGAACAGTCCAGCCCGAACTGCCAAGCCATGTCTTTCCTGGACCGGAATCAAGCATCCTAGGACCGGTTTCTGGCTATCAGCCGTCTTCAGCCAGGATAGCTTGACTCCAGTGGTGTGGAGAGCATGGGACTCATGTCTGAGCATACCCATCCCACTCGGGGTGACTAATGCAAAAACAACAATTGATGGACAGAATGCAGAACAATGTCATGCATTCACCCCAGTACAGAGATCTGGCCCTAAATCCATCATTTTTTTGCACTCCACATCTCCATAGTTCAGATATGGCCATATACAAATCAGCCTTGACCCTGTGCCTCATGGGAGCAGTCTAGCCCGAACTGCCAAGCCATGTCTTTCCTGGACCGGAATCAAGCATCCTAGCACCGGTTTCTGGCTATCAGGACTCACGTCTGAGCATACCCATCCCACTCGGGGTGACAAATGCAAAAACAACAATTGATGGACAGAATGCAGAACAATATCATACATTCACCCCAGTACAGAGATCGGGCCTAAATCTATTGTTTTTTTTGCACTCCACACCATCCCAGTTCATACATGGCCATATGCAAATCAGCCTTGACCCTGTGCCTCATGGTAACAGTCCAGCCCGAACTGCCAAGCCATGTCTTTCCTGGACAGGAATCAAGCATCCTAGGACCGGTTTCTGGCTATCAGCCGTCTTCAGCCAGAATAGCTTGACTCCAGTGGTGTGGAGAGCATGGGACTCACGTCTGAGCATACCCATCCCACACGAGGTGACAAATGCAAAAACAACAATTGATGGACAGGATGCAGAGCAATGTAATACATTTACCCAAGTACAGAGCTCTGGGCCTAAATCCATCAATTTTTTTGCACTCCACACCACCCCCGTTCAGACATGGCCATATGCAAATCAGCCTTGACCCTGTGCCTCATGGGAACAGTCCAGCCCGAACTGCCAAGCCATGTCTTTCCTGGACCGGAATCAAGCTTCCTAGGACCGGTTTCTGGCTATCAGCTGTCTTCAGCCTGGATAGCTTGACTCCAGTGGTGTGGAGAGCATGGGACTCACATCTGAGCCTACCCATCCCACTCGGGGTGACAAATGCAAAAACAACAATTGATGGAAAGAATGCAGAATAATGTCATACATTCACCCCAGTACAGAGATCTGGGCCTAAATCCATTGTTTTTGTGCACTCCACACCGCCCAGTTCAGACATGGCCATATGCAAATCAGCCTTGACCCTGTGCCTCATGGGAACAGTCCTGCCCGAACTGCCAAGCCATGTCTTTCCTTGACCGGAATCAAGCATCCTAGGACCGGTTTCTGGCTATCAGCCGTCTTCAGCGAGGATAGCTTGACTCCAGTAATGTGGAGAGCATGGGACTCACGTCTGAGCATACCCATCCCACTCGGGGTGACAAATGCAAAAACAACAATTGAAGGACAGAATGCAGAATAATGTCATACATTCACCCCAGTACAGAGATCTGGGCCTAAATCCATCTTTTTTTGCACTCCACACCACCCCAGTTCAGACATGGCCATATGCAAATCAGCCTTGAACCTGTGCCTCATGGGAACAGTCCAGCCCGAACTGCCAAGCCATGTCTTTCCTAGACCGGAATCAAGCATCCTAGGACCGGTTTCTGGCTATCAGCCGTCTTCAGCCTGGATAGCTTGACTCCAGTGGTGTGGAGAGCATGGGACTCACGTCTGAGCATACCCATCCCATTTGGGGTGACAAATGCAAAAACAACAATTGATGGACAGAATGCAGAACAATGTCATACATTCACCCCAGTACAGAGATCTGGGCCTAAATCCATTGTTTTTGTGCACTCCACACCACCCAGTTCAGACATGGCCATATGCAAATCAGCCTTGACCCTGTGCCTCATGGGAACAGTCCAGCCCGAACTGCCAAGCCATGTCTTTCCTGAACCGGAATCAAGCATCCTAGGACTGGTTTCTGGCTATCAGCCGTCTTCAGCCAGGATAGCTTGACTCCAGTGGTGTGGAGAGCATGGGACTCACGTCTGAGCATACCCATTCCACTCGGGGTGACAAATGCAAAAACAACAATTGATGGACAGAATGCAGAACAATGTCATACATTCACCTCAGTACAGAGATCTGGGCCTAAATCCATCGTTTTTTTGCACTCCACACCATCACAGTTCAGACATGGCCATATGCAAATCAGGCTTGACACTGTGCCTCATGGGAACAGTCCAGCCCGAACTGCCAAGCCATGTCTTTCTTGGACTGGAATCAAGCATCCTAGGACCGGTTTCTGGCTATCAGCCGTCTTCAGCCAGGATAGCTTGACTCCATGGTGTGGAGAGCATGGGACTCACGTCTGAGCATACACATCCCACTCGGGATGACAAATGCAAAAACAACAATTGATGGACAGAATGCAGAACAATGTCATACATTCACCCCAGTACAGAGATCTGCGCCTAAATACATCATTTTTTTGCACTCCACACCACCCCAGTTCAGACATAGCCATATGCAAATCAGCCTTGACCCTGTGCCTCATGGGAACAGTCCAGCCCGAACTGCCAAGCAATGTCTTTCCTGGACCGGAATCAAGCATCCTAGGACCTGTTTCTGGCTATCAGCCATCTTCATCCTGGATAGCTTGACTTCAGTGGTGTGGAGAGCATGGGACTCACGTCTGAGCATACCCATCCCACTCTAGGTGACAAATGCAAAAGCAACAATTGATGGACAGAATGCAGAGCAATGTAATACATTCTCCCCAGTACAGAGCTCTGGGCCTAAATCCATCAATTTTTTTGCACTCCACACCACCCTTGTTCAGACATGGCCATATGCAAATTAGCCTTGACCCTGTGCCTCATGGGAACAGTCCAGCCCGAACTGCCAAGCCATGTCTTTCCTGGACCGGAATCAAGCATCCTAGGACCGGTTTCTGGCTATCAGCCATCTTCAGCCAGGATAGCTTGACTCCATGGTGTGGAGAGCATGGGACTCACGTCTGAGCATACCCATCGCACTCGGGGTGACAAATGCAAAAACAACAATTGATGGACAGAATGCAGAACAATATCATACATTCACCCGAGTACAGAGATTGGGCCTAAATCTATTGTTTTTTTTGCACTCCACACCACCCCAGTTCATACATGGCCATATGCAAATCAGCCTTGACCCTGTGCCTCATGGTAACAGTCTAGCCCGAACTGCCAAGCCATGTCTTTCCTAGACAGGAATCAAGCATCCTAGGACCGGTTTCTGGCTATCAGCCGTCTTCAGCCTGGATAGCTTGACTCCAGTGGTGTGGAGAGCATGAGACTCACGTCTGAGCATACCCATCCCACTCGTGGTGACAAATGCAAAAACAACAATTGATGGACAGAATGCAGAACAATGTCATACATTCACCCCAGTACAGAGATCTGGGCCTAAATCCATTGTTTTTGTGCACTCCACACCACCCCAGTTCAGACATGGCCATATGCAAATCTGCCTTGACCCTGTGTCTAATGGGAACAGTCCAGCCCGAACTGCCAAGCCATGTCTTTCCTGGACCGGAATCAAGCATCCTAGGACTGTTTTCTGGCTATCAGCCGTCTTCAGCCAGGATAGCTTGACTCCATGGTGTGGAGAGCATGGGACTCACGTCTAAGCATACCCATCCCACTCGGGGTGACAAATTCAAAAACAACAATTGATGGACAGAATGCAGAACAATGTCATACATTCACCCCAGTACAGAGATCTGGGCCTAAATCCATTCTTTTTTTGCACTCCACACCACCCCAGTTCAGACATATCCATACGCAAATCAGCCTTGACCCTGTGCCTCATGGGAACAGTCCAGCCCGAAATGCCAAGCCATCTCTTTCCTGGACCGGAATCAAGCATCCTAGGACCGTTTTCTGGCTATCAGCCGTCTTCAGCCTGAATAGCTTGACTCCAGTGGAGTGGAGAGCATGGGACTCACGTCTGAGCATACCCATCCCACTCTTGGTGACAAATGCAAAAACAACAATTGATGGACAGAATGCAGAACAATGTCACACATTCACCCCAGTAGAGAGATCTGGGCCTAAATCCATCGTTTTTGTGCACTCCATACCACCCCAGTTCAGACATGGCCATATGCAAATCAGCCTTGACTCTGTGCCTCATGGGAACAGTTCACCCCGAACTGCCAAGCCATGTCTTTCCTGGACCGGAATCAAGCATCCTAGGACCGGTTTCTGGCTATCAGCTGTCTTCAGCCAGGATAGCTTGACTCCAGTGGTGTGGAGAGCATGGGACTCACGTCTGAGCATACCCATCCTACTCAGGGTGACAAATGCAAAAACAACAATTGATGGACAGAATGCAGAACAATGTCATACATTCACCCCAGTACAGAGACCTGGGCCTAAATCCATTGTTTTTTTGACCTCCACACCACCCCAGTTCAGACATTGCCATGTGCAAATCATCCATGACCCTGTGCTTCATGGGAACAGTCCAGCCTGAACTGCCAAGCCATGTCTTTCCTGGACAAGAATAAGGAATCCTAGGACCGGTTTCTGGCTATCAGCCATCTTCAGCCAGGATAGATTGACTCCAGTGGTGTGGAGAGCATGGGACTCACGTCTGAGCATACCCATCCCACTCGGGGTGACAAATGCAAAAACAATTGATGGACAGAATGCAGAACAATGTCATACATTCACCCCAGTACAGAGATCTGGGCCTAAATTCATCTTTTTTTGCACTCCACACCACCCCGGTTCAGACATGGCCATATGCAAATCAGCCTTGAACCTGTGCCTCATGGGAACAGTCCAGCCAGAACTGCCAAGCCATGTCTTTCCTGGACCGGAATCAATCATCCTAGGACCGTTTCCTGGCTATCAGCCGTCTTCAGCCTGGATAGCTTGACTCCAGTGGAGTGGAGAGCATGGGACTCACGTCTGAGCATACCCATCCTACTCGGGGTGACAAATGCAAAAACAACAATTGATGGACAGAATGCAAAACAATGTCATACATTCACCCCAGTACAGAGATCTGGGCCTAAATCCATTGTTTTTGTGCACTCCACACCACCCCAGTTCAGACATGGCCATATGCAAATCAACCTTGACACTGTGCCTCATGGGAACAGTTCAGCCCGAACTGCCAAGCCATGTCTTTCTTGGACCGGAATCAAGCATCCTAGGACCGGTTTCTGGCTATCAGCCGTCTTCAGCCAGGATAGCTTGACTCCATGGTGTGGAGAGCATGGGACTCACGTCTGAGCATACCCATCCCACTCGGGGTGACAAATGCAAAAACAACAATTGATGGACAGAATGCAGAACAATGTCATACATTCACCCCAGTACAGAGATCTGGGCCGAAATCCATCGTTTTTGTGCACTCCACACCACCCCAGTTCAGACATGGCCATATGCAAATCTGCCTTGACCCTGTGCCTCATGGGAACAGTTCAGCCCGAACTGCCAAGCCATGTCTTTCCTGGACCGGAATCAAGCATCCTAGGACCGGTTTCTGGCTATCAGCCGCCTTCAGCCAGGATAGCTTGACTCCAGTGGTGTGGAGAGCATGGGACTCACGTCTGAGCATACCCATCCCACTCTAGGTGACAAATGCAAAAACAACAATTGATGGACAGAATGCAGAGCAATGTAATACATTCTCCCCAGTACAGAGCTCTGGGCCTAAATCCATCAATTTTGTTGCACTCCACACCACCCTCGTTCAGACATGGCCATATGCAAATCAGCCTTGACCCTGTGCCTCATGGGAACAGTCCAGCCCGAACTGTCAAGCCATGTCTTTCCTGGACAGGAATCAAGCATCCTAGGACCGGTTTCTGGCTATCAGCCGTGTTCAGCCTGGATAGCTTGACTCCAGTGGTGTGGAGAGCATGAGACTCACGTCTGAGCATACCCATCCCACTCGGGGTGACAAATGCAAAAACAACAATTGATGGACAGAATGCAGAACAATGTCATACATTCACCCCAGTACAGAGATCTGGGCCTAAATCTATTGTTTTTGTGCACTCCACACCACCCCAGTTCAGACATGGCCATATGCAAATCAGCCTTGACCCTGTGTCTAATGGGAACAGTCCTGCCCGAACTGCCAAGCCATGTCTTTCCTGGACCGGAATCAAGCATCCTATGACCGGTTTCTGGCTATCAGCCGTCTTCAGCCAGGATAGCTTGACTCCAGTGGCGTGGAGAGCATGGGACTCATGTCTGAGCATACCCATCCCACTCGGGGTGACAAATGCAAAAACAACAATTGATGGACAGAATGCAGAACAATGTCTCACATTCACCCCAGTACAGAGATCTGGGCCTAAATCCATCGTTTTTGTGCACTCCATACCTCCCCAGTTCAGACATGGCCATATGCAAATCAGCCTTGACTCTGTGCCTCATGGGAACAGTTCACCCCGAACTGCCAAGCCATGTCTTTCCTGGACGGAATCAAGCATCCTAGGACCGGTTTCTGGCTATCAGCTGTCTTCAGCCAGGATAGCTTGACTCCAGTGGTGTGGAGAGCATGGGACTCACGTCTGAGTATACCCATCCTACTCGGGGTGACAAATGCAAAAACAACAATTGATGGACAGAATGCAGAACAATGTCATACATTCACCCCAGTACAGAGATCTGGGCCTAAATCCATTGTTTTTTGACCTCCACACCACCCCAGTTCAGACAAGGCCATATGCAAATCATCCATGACCATGTGCCTCATGGGAACAGTCCAGCCTGAACTGCCAAGCCATGTCTTTCCTGGACAAGAATCAAGCATCCTAGGACCGGTTTCTGGCTATCAGCCATCTTCAGCCAGGATAGATTGACTCCAGTGGTGTGGAGAGCATGGGACTCACGTCTGAGCATACCCATCCCACTCGGGGTGACAAATGCAAAAACAACAATTGATGGACAGAATGCAGAACAATGTCATACATTCACCCCAGTACAGAGATCTGGGCCTAAATACATCGTTTTTTTGCACTCCACACCACCCAGTTCAGACATGGCCATATGCAAATCAGCCTTGACCCTGTGCCTCATGGGAACAGTCCAGCCGGAACTGCCAAGCCATGTCTTTCCTAAACCGGAATCAAGCATCCTAGGACCGGTTTCTGGCTATCAGCCGTCTTCAGCTAGGATAGCTTGACTCCAGTGGTGTGGAGAGCATGGGACTCACGTCTGAGCATACGCATCCCACTCGGGGGGACAAATGCAAAAACAACAATTGATGGACAGAATGCAGAACAATGTCATACATTCACCGCAGTGCAGAGATCTGGGACTAAATACATCGTTTTTTTGCACTCCACACCACCCCAGTTCAGACATAGCCATATGCAAATCAGCCTTGACCCTGTGCCTCATGGGAACAGTCCAGACTGAACTGCCAAGCCATGTCTTTCCTGGACCGGAATCAAGCATCCTAGGACCGGTTTCTGGCTATCAGCCGTCTTCAGCCTGGATAGCTTGACTCCAGTGGTGTGGAGAGCATAGGATTCACGTCTGAGCATACCCATCCCACTCGGGGTGACAAATGCAAAAACAACAATTGATGGACAGAATGCAGAACAATGTCATACATTCACCCCAGTACAGAGATCTGGGCCTAAATCCATCGTTTTTGTGCACTCCACACCACCCCAGTTCAGACATGGCCATATGCAAATCAGCCTTGACCCTGTGCCTCATGGGAACAGTTCAGCCCGAACTGCCAAGGCATATCTTTCCTGGACCGGAATCAAGCATCCTAGGACCGGTTTCTGGCTATCAGCCGTCTTCAGCCAGCGTAGCTTGACTCCAGTGGTGTGGAGAGCATGGGACTCACGTCTGAGTATACCCATCCCACTCGAGGTGACAAATGCAAAAACAACAATTGATGGACAGAATGCAGAGCAATGTAATACATTTACCCAAGTACAGAGCTCTGGGCCTAAATCCATCAATTTTTTTGCACTCCACACCACCCCCGTTCAGACATGGCCATATGCAAATCAGCCTTGACCCTGTGCCTCATGGGAACAGTCCAGCCCGAACTGCCAAGCCATGTCTTTCCTAGACTGGAATCAATCATCCTAGGACCGGTTTCTGGCTATCAGCCATCTTCAGCCAGGATAGCTTGACTCCAGTAGTGTGGAGAGCATGGGACTCACGTCTGAGCATACCCGTCCCACTCGGGGTGACAAATGCAAAAACAACAATTGATGGACAGAATGCAGAACAATGTCTCACATTCACCCCAGTACAGAGATCTGGGCCTAAATCCATCGTTTTTGTGCACTCCATACCACCCCAGTTCAGACATGGCCATATGCAAATCAGCCTTGACTCTGTGCCTCATGGGAACAGTTCACCCCGAACTGCCAAGCCATGTCTTTCCTGGACGGAATCAAGCATCCTAGGACCGGTTTCTGGCTATCAGCTGTCTTCAGCCAGGATAGCTTGACTCCAGTGGTGTGGAGAGCATGGGACTCACGTCTGAGTATACCCATCCTACTCGGGGTGACAAATGCAAAAACAACAATTGATGGACAGAATGCAGAACAATGTCATACATTCACCCCAGTACAGAGATCTGGGCCTAAATCCATTGTTTTTTGACCTCCACACCACCCCAGTTCAGACAAGGGCATATGCAAATCATCCATGACCCTGTGCCTCATGGGAACAGTCCAGCCTGAACTGCCAAGCCATGTCTTTCCTGGACAAGAATCAAGCATCCTAGGACCGGTTTCTGGCTATCAGCCATCTTCAGCCAGGATAGATTGACTCCAGTGGTGTGGAGAGCATGGGACTCACGTCTGAGCAAACCCATCCCACTCGGGGTGACAAATGCAAAAACAACAATTGATGGATAGAATGCAGAACAATGTCATACATTCATCCCAGTACAGAGATCTGGGCCTAAATACATCGTTTTTTTGCACTCCACACCACCCAGTTCAGACATGGCCATATGCAAATCAGCCTTGACCCTGTGCCTCATGGGAACAGTCCAGCCGGAACTGCCAAGCCATGTCTTTCCTAAACCGGAATCAAGCATCCTAGGACCGGTTTCTGGCTATCAGCCGTCTTCAGCTAGGATAGCTTGACTCCAGTGGTGTGGAGAGCATGGGACTCACGTCTGAGCATACCCATCCCACTCGGGGTGACAAATGCAAAAACAACAATTGATGGACAGAATGCAGAACAATGTCATACATTCACCCCAGTACAGAGATCTGGGCCTAAATACATCGTTTTTTTGCACTCCACACCACCCCAGTTCAGACATAGCCATATGCAAATCAGCCTTGACCCTGTGCCTCATGGGGACAGTCCAGGCCGAACTGCCAAGCCATGTCTTTCCTGGACCGGAATCAAGCATCCTTGGACCTGTTTCTGGCTATCAGCCGTCTTCATCCTGGATAGCTTGACTCCAGTGGTGTGGAGAGCATGGGACTCACGTTTGAGCATACCCATCCCATTCGGGGTGACAAATGCAAAAACAACAATTGATAGACAGAATGCAGAACAATGTCATACATTCACCCCAGTACAGAGAACTGGGCCTAAATCCATCGTTTTTTTGCACTCCACACCACCCCAGTTCAGACATGGCCATATGCAAATCTGCCTTGACCCTGTGCCTCATGGGAACAGTCCAGCCCGAATTGCCAAGCCATGTCTTTCCTGGACCGGAATCAAGCATCCTAGGACCAGTTTCTGGCTATCAGCCATCTTCAGCCAGGACAGCTTGACTCCAGTAGTGTGGAGAGCATGGGACTCACGTCTGAGCATACCCATCCCACTCGGGGTGACAAATACAAAAACAACAATTGATGGACAGAATGCAGAGCAATGTCATACATTCACCCCAGTACAGAGATCCGGGCCTAAATCCATAATTTTTTTACACTCCACACCACCCCAGTTCAGACATGGCCATATGCAAATCAGCCTTGACCCTGTGCCTCTTGGGAACAGTCCAGCCCGAAATGCCAAGCCATGTCTTTCATGGATCGGAATCAAGCATCCTAGGACCGGTTTCTGGCTATCAGCCGTCTTCAGCCTGGATAGCTTGACTCCAGTGGTGTGGAGAGCATGGGACTCACGTCTGAGCATACGCATCCCACTCGGGGGGACAAATGCAAAAACAACAATTGATGGACAGAATGCAGAACAATGTCATACATTCACCGCAGTGCAGAGATCTGGGACTAAATACATCGTTTTTTTGCACTCCACACCACCCCAGTTCAGACATAGCCATATGCAAATCAGCCTTGACCCTGTGCCTCATGGGAACAGTCGAGACTGAACTGCCAAGCCATGTCTTTCCTGGACCGGAATCAAGCATCCTAGGACCGGTTTCTGGCTATCAGCCGTCTTCAGCCTGGATAGCTTGACTCCAGTGGTGTGGAGAGCATGGGACTCACGTCTGAGCATACCCATCCCACTCGGGGTGACAAATGCAAAGACAACAATTGATGGACAGAATGCAGAACAATGTCATACATTCACCCCAGTACAGAGATCTGGGCCTAAATCCATCGTTTTTGTGCACTCCACACCACCCCAGTTCAGACATGGCCATATGCAAATCAGCCTTGACCCTGTGCCTCATGGGAACAGTTCAGCCCGAACTGCCAAGGCATATCTTTCCTGGACCGGAATCAAGCATCCTAGGACCGGTTTCTGGCTATCAGCCGTCTTCAGCCAGCGTAGCTTGACTCCAGTGGTGTGGAGAGCATGGGACTCACGTCTGAGTATACCCATCCCACTCGAGGTGACAAATGCAAAAACAACAATTGATGGACAGAATGCAGAGCAATGTAATACATTTACCCAAGTACAGAGCTCTGGGCCTAAATCCATCAATTTTTTTGCACTCCACACCACCCCCGTTCAGACATGGCCATATGCAAATCAGCCTTGACCCTGTGCCTCATGGGAACAGTCCAGCCCGAACTGCCAAGCCATGTCTTTCCTGGACTGGAATCAATCATCCTAGGACCGGTTTCTGGCTATCAGCCATCTTCAGCCAGGATAGCTTGACTCCAGTAGTGTGGAGAGCATGGGACTCACGTCTGAGCATACCCGTCCCACTCGGGGTGACAAATGCAAAAACAACAATTGATGGACAGAATGCAGAACAATGTCATACTTTCACCCCAGTACAGAGATCTGGGCCTAAATCCATCAATTTTTTTGCACTCCACACCACCCCCGTTCAGACATGGCCATATGCAAATCAGCCTTGACCCTGTGCCTCATGGGAACAGTCCAGCCCGAACTGCCAAGCCATGTCTTTCCTGGACCGGAATCAATCATCCTAGGACCGGTTTCTAGCTATCAGCCATCTTCAGCCAGGACAGCTTGACTCCAGTAATGTGGAGAGCATGGGACTCACGTCTGAGCATACCCATCCCACTCGGGGTGACAAATGCAAAAACAACAATTGAAGGACAGAATGCAGAATAATGTCATACATTCACCCCAGTACAGAGATCTGGGCCTAAATCCATCTTTTTTTGCACTCCACACCACCCCAGTTCAGACATGGCCATATGCAAATCAGCCTTGAACCTGTGCCTCATGGGAACAGTCCAGCCCGAACTGCCAAGCCATGTCTTTCCTAGACCGGAATCAAGCATCCTAGGACCGGTTTCTGGCTATCAGCCGTCTTCAGCCTGGATAGCTTGACTCCAGTGGTGTGGAGAGCATGGGACTCACGTCTGAGCATACCCATCCCATTTGGGGTGACAAATGCAAAAACAACAATTGATGGACAGAATGCAGAACAATGTCATACATTCACCCCAGTACAGAGATCTGGGCCTAAATCCATTGTTTTTGTGCACTCCACACCACCCAGTTCAGACATGGCCATATGCAAATCAGCCTTGACCCTGTGCCTCATGGGAACAGTCCAGCCCGAACTGCCAAGCCATGTCTTTCCTGAACCGGAATCAAGCATCCTAGGACTGGTTTCTGGCTATCAGCCGTCTTCAGCCAGGATAGCTTGACTCCAGTGGTGTGGAGAGCATGGGACTCACGTCTGAGCATACCCATTCCACTCGGGGTGACAAATGCAAAAACAACAATTGATGGACAGAATGCAGAACAATGTCATACATTCACCTCAGTACAGAGATCTGGGCCTAAATCCATCGTTTTTTTGCACTCCACACCATCCCAGTTCAGACATGGCCATATGCAAATCAGGCTTGACACTGTGCCTCATGGGAACAGTCCAGCCCGAACTGCCAAGCCATGTTTTTCTTGGACCGGAATCAAGCATCCTAGGACCGGTTTCTGGCTATCAGCCGTCTTCAGCCAGGATAGCTTGACTCCATGGTGTGGAGAGCATGGGACTCACGTCTGAGCATACCCATCCCACTCGGGATGACAAATGCAAAAACAACAATTGATGGACAGAATGCAGAACAATGTCATACATTCACCCCAGTACAGAGATCTGGGCCTAAATCCATTGTTTTTTGACCTCCACACCACCCCAGTTCAGACATGGCCATATGCAAATCAGCCTTGACCCTGTGCCTCATGGGAACAGTTCAGCCCGAACTGCCAAGGCATATCTTTCCTGGACCGGAATCAAGCATCCTAGGACCGGTTTCTGGCTATCAGCCGTCTTCAGCCAGCGTAGCTTGACTCCAGTGGTGTGGAGAGCATGGGACTCACGTCTGAGTATACCCATCCCACTCGAGGTGACAAATGCAAAAACAACAATTGATGGACAGAATGCAGAGCAATGTAATACATTTACCCAAGTACAGAGCTCTGGGCCTAAATCCATCAATTTTTTTGCACTCCACACCACCCCCGTTCAGACATGGCCATATGCAAATCAGCCTTGACCCTGTGCCTCATGGGAACAGTCCAGCCCGAACTGCCAAGCCATGTCTTTCCTGGACTGGAATCAATCATCCTAGGACCGGTTTCTGGCTATCAGCCATCTTCAGCCAGGATAGCTTGACTCCAGTAGTGTGGAGAGCATGGGACTCACGTCTGAGCATACCCGTCCCACTCGGGGTGACAAATGCAAAAACAACAATTGATGGACAGAATGCAGAACAATGTCATACTTTCACCCCAGTACAGAGATCTGGGCCTAAATCCATCAATTTTTTTGCACTCCACACCACCCCCGTTCAGACATGGCCATATGCAAATCAGCCTTGACCCTGTGCCTCATGGGAACAGTCCAGCCCGAACTGCCAAGCCATGTCTTTCCTGGACCGGAATCAATCATCCTAGGACCGGTTTCTAGCTATCAGCCATCTTCAGCCAGGACAGCTTGACTCCAGTAATGTGGAGAGCATGGGACTCACGTCTGAGCATACCCATCCCACTCGGGGTGACAAATGCAAAAACAACAATTGAAGGACAGAATGCAGAATAATGTCATACATTCACCCCAGTACAGAGATCTGGGCCTAAATCCATCTTTTTTTGCACTCCACACCACCCCAGTTCAGACATGGCCATATGCAAATCAGCCTTGAACCTGTGCCTCATGGGAACAGTCCAGCCCGAACTGCCAAGCCATGTCTTTCCTAGACCGGAATCAAGCATCCTAGGACCGGTTTCTGGCTATCAGCCGTCTTCAGCCTGGATAGCTTGACTCCAGTGGTGTGGAGAGCATGGGACTCACGTCTGAGCATACCCATCCCATTTGGGGTGACAAATGCAAAAACAACAATTGATGGACAGAATGCAGAACAATGTCATACATTCACCCCAGTACAGAGATCTGGGCCTAAATCCATTGTTTTTGTGCACTCCACACCACCCAGTTCAGACATGGCCGTATGCAAATCAGCCTTGACCCTGTGCCTCATGGGAACAGTCCAGCCCGAACTGCCAAGCCATGTCTTTCCTGAACCGGAATCAAGCATCCTAGGACTGGTTTCTGGCTATCAGCCGTCTTCAGCCAGGATAGCTTGACTCCAGTGGTGTGGAGAGCATGGGACTCACGTCTGAGCATACCCATTCCACTCGGGGTGACAAATGCAAAAACAACAATTGATGGACAGAATGCAGAACAATGTCATACATTCACCTCAGTACAGAGATCTGGGCCTAAATCCATCGTTTTTTTGCACTCCACACCATCCCAGTTCAGACATGGCCATATGCAAATCAGGCTTGACACTGTGCCTCATGGGAACAGTCCAGCCCGAACTGCCAAGCCATGTTTTTCTTGGACCGGAATCAAGCATCCTAGGACCGGTTTCTGGCTATCAGCCGTCTTCAGCCAGGATAGCTTGACTCCATGGTGTGGAGAGCATGGGACTCACGTCTGAGCATACCCATCCCACTCGGGATGACAAATGCAAAAACAACAATTGATGGACAGAATGCAGAACAATGTCATACATTCACCCCAGTACAGAGATCTGGGCCTAAATCCATTGTTTTTTTACCTCCACACCACCCCAGTTCAGACAAGGCCATATGCAAATCATCCATGACCCTGTGCCTCATGGGAACAGTCCAGCCTGAACTGCCAAGCCATGTCTTTCCTGGACAAGAATCAAGCATCCTAGGACCGGTTTCTGGCTATCAGCCATCTTCAGCCAGGATAGATTGACTCCAGTGGTGTGCAGAGCATGGGACTCACGTCTGAGCATACCCATCCCACTCGGGGTGACAAATGCAAAAACAACAATTGATGGACAGAATGCAGAACAATGTCATACATTCACCCCAGTACAGAGATCTGGGCCTAAATACATCGTTTTTTTGCACTCCACACCACCCAGTTCAGACATGGCCATATGCAATTCAGCCTTGACCCTGTGCCTCATGGGAACAGTCCAGCCGGAACTGCCAAGCCATGTCTTTCCTAAACCGGAATCAAGCATCCTAGGACCGGTTTCTGGCTATCAGCCGTCTTCAGCTAGGATAGCTTGACTCCAGTGGTGTGGAGAGCATGGGACTCACGTCTGAGCATACCCATCCCACTCGGGGTGACAAATGCAAAAACAACAATTGATGGACAGAATGCAGAACAATGTCATACATTCACCCCAGTACAGAGATCTGGGCCTAAATACATCGTTTTTTTGCACTCCACAACACCCCAGTTCAGACATAGCCATATGCAAATCAGCCTTGACCCTGTGCCTCATGGGGACAGTCCAGGCCGAACTGCCAAGCCATGTCTTTCCTGGACCGGAATCAAGCATCCTTGGACCTGTTTCTGGCTATCAGCCGTCTTCATCCTGGATAGCTTGACTCCAGTGGTGTGGAGAGCATGGGACTCACGTCTGAGCATACCCATCCCACTCGGGGTGACAAATGCAAAAACAACAATTGATGGACAGAATGCAGAACAATGTCATACATTCACCCCAGTACAGAGATCTGGGCCTAAATACATCGTTTTTTTGCACTCCACACCACCCCAGTTCAGACATAGCCATATGCAAATCAGCCTTGACCCTGTGCCTCATGGGGACAGTCCAGGCCGAACTGCCAAGCCATGTCTTTCCTGGACCGGAATCAAGCATCCTTGGACCTGTTTCTGGCTATCAGCCGTCTTCATCCTGGATAGCTTGACTCCAGTGGTGTGGAGAGCATGGGACTCACGTTTGAGCATACCCATCCCATTCGGGGTGACTAATGCAAAAACAACAATTGATAGACAGAATGCAGAACAATGTCATACATTCACCCCAGTACAGAGAACTGGGCCTAAATCCATCGTTTTTGTGCACTCCACACCACCCCAGTTCAGACATGGCCATATGCAAATCTGCCTTGACCCTGTGCCTCATGGGAACAGTCCAGCCCAAATTGCCAAGCCATGTCTTTCCTGGACCGGAATCAAGCATCCTAGGACCAGTTTCTGGCTATCAGCCATCTTCAGCCAGGACAGCTTGACTCCAGTAGTGTGGAGAGCATGGGACTCACGTCTGAGCATACCCATCCCACTCGGGGTGACAAATACAAAAACAACAATTGATGGACAGAATGCAGAGCAATGTCATACATTCACCCCAGTACAGAGATCCGGGCCTAAATCCATAATTTTTTTACACTCCACACCACCCCAGTTCAGACATGGCCATATGCAAATCAGCCTTGACCCTGTGCCTCTTGGGAACAGTCCAGCCCGAAATGCCAAGCCATGTCTTTCATGGATCGGAATCAAGCATCCTAGGACCGGTTTCTGGCTATCAGCCGTCTTCAGCCTGGATAGCTTGACTCCAGTGGTGTGGAGAGCATGGGACTCACGTCTGAGCATACGCATCCCACTCGGGGGGACAAATGCAAAAACAACAATTGATGGACAGAATGCAGAACAATGTCATACATTCACCGCAGTGCAGAGATCTGGCACTAAATACATCGTTTTTTTGCACTCCACACCACCCCAGTTCAGACATGGCCATATGCAAATCAGCCTTGACCCTGTGCCTCATGGGAACAGTTCAGCCCGAACTGCCGAGACTGAACTGCCAAGCCATGTCTTTCCTGGACCGGAATCAAGCATCCTAGGACCGGTTTCTGGCTATCAGCCGTCTTCAGCCTGGATAGCTTGACTCCAGTGGTGTGGAGAGCATGGGACTCACGTCTGAGCATACCCATCCCACTCGGGGTGACAAATGCAAAGACAACAATTGATGGACAGAATGCAGAACAATGTCATACATTCACCCCAGTACAGAGATCTGGGCCTAAATCCATCGTTTTTGTGCACTCCACACCACCCCAGTTCAGACATGGCCATATGCAAATCAGCCTTGACCCTGTGCCTCATGGGAACAGTTCAGCCCGAACTGCCAAGGCATATCTTTCCTGGACCGGAATCAAGCATCCTAGGACCGGTTTCTGGCTATTAGCCGTCTTCAGCCAGCGTAGCTTGACTCCAGTGGTGTGGAGAGCATGGGACTCACGTCTGAGTATACCCATCCCACTCGAGGTGACAAATGCAAAAACAACAATTGATGGACAGAATGCAGAGCAATGTAATACATTTACCCAAGTACAGAGCTCTGGGCCTAAATCCATCAATTTTTTTGCACTCCACACCACCCCCGTTCAGACATGGCCATATGCAAATCAGCCTTGACCCTGTGCCTCATGGGAACAGTCCAGCCCGAACTGCCAAGCCATGTCTTTCCTGGACTGGAATCAATCATCCTAGGACCGGTTTCTGGCTATCAGCCATCTTCAGCCAGGATAGCTTGACTCCAGTAGTGTGGAGAGCATGGGACTCACGTCTGAGCATACCCGTCCCACTCGGGGTGACAAATGCAAAAACAACAATTGATGGACAGAATGCAGAACAATGTCATACTTTCACCCCAGTACAGAGATCTGGGCCTAAATCCATCAATTTTTTTGCACTCCACACCACCCCCGTTCAGACATGGCCATATGCAAATCAGCCTTGACCCTGTGCCTCATGGGAACAGTCCAGCCCGAACTGCCAAGCCATGTCTTTCCTGGACCGGAATCAATCATCCTAGGACCGGTTTCTAGCTATCAGCCATCTTCAGCCAGGACAGCTTGACTCCAGTAATGTGGAGAGCATGGGACTCACGTCTGAGCATACCCATCCCACTCGGGGTGACAAATGCAAAAACAACAATTGAAGGACAGAATGCAGAATAATGTCATACATTCACCCCAGTACAGAGATCTGGGCCTAAATCCATCTTTTTTTGCACTCCACACCACCCCAGTTCAGACATGGCCATATGCAAATCAGCCTTGAACCTGTGCCTCATGGGAACAGTCCAGCCCGAACTGCCAAGCCATGTCTTTCCTAGACCGGAATCAAGCATCCTAGGACCGGTTTCTGGCTATCAGCCGTCTTCAGCCTGGATAGCTTGACTCCAGTGGTGTGGAGAGCATGGGACTCACGTCTGAGCATACCCATCCCATTTGGGGTGACAAATGCAAAAACAACAATTGATGGACAGAATGCAGAACAATGTCATACATTCACCCCAGTACAGAGATCTGGGCCTAAATCCATTGTTTTTGTGCACTCCACACCACCCAGTTCAGACATGGCCATAAGCAAATCAGCCTTGACCCTGTGCCTCATGGGAACAGTCCAGCCCGAACTGCCAAGCCATGTCTTTCCTGAACCGGAATCAAGCATCCTAGGACTGGTTTCTGGCTATCAGCCGTCTTCAGCCAGGATAGCTTGACTCCAGTGGTGTGGAGAGCATGGGACTCACGTCTGAGCATACCCATTCCACTCGGGGTGACAAATGCAAAAACAACAATTGATGGACAGAATGCAGAACAATGTCATACATTCACCTCAGTACAGAGATCTGGGCCTAAATCCATCGTTTTTTTGCACTCCACACCATCCCAGTTCAGACATGGCCATATGCAAATCAGGCTTGACACTGTGCCTCATGGGAACAGTCCAGCCCGAACTGCCAAGCCATGTTTTTCTTGGACCGGAATCAAGCATCCTAGGACCGGTTTCTGGCTATCAGCCGTCTTCAGCCAGGATAGCTTGACTCCATGGTGTGGAGAGCATGGGACTCACGTCTGAGCATACCCATCCCACTCGGGATGACAAATGCAAAAACAACAATTGATGGACAGAATGCAGAACAATGTCATACATTCACCCCAGTACAGAGATCTGGGCCTAAATCCATTGTTTTTTGCACTCCACACCACCCCCGTTCAGACATGGCCATATGCAAATCAGCCTTGACCCTGTGCCTCATGGGAACAGTCCAGCCCGAACTGCCAAGCCATGTCTTTCCTGGACTGGAATCAATCATCCTAGGACCGGTTTCTGGCTATCAGCCATCTTCAGCCAGGATAGCTTGACTCCAGTAGTGTGGAGAGCATGGGACTCACGTCTGAGCATACCCGTCCCACTCGGGGTGACAAATGCAAAAACAACAATTGATGGACAGAATGCAGAACAATGTCATACTTTCACCCCAGTACAGAGATCTGGGCCTAAATCCATCAATTTTTTTGCACTCCACACCACCCCCGTTCAGACATGGCCATATGCAAATCAGCCTTGACCCTGTGCCTCATGGGAACAGTCCAGCCCGAACTGCCAAGCCATGTCTTTCCTGGACCGGAATCAATCATCCTAGGACCGGTTTCTAGCTATCAGCCATCTTCAGCCAGGACAGCTTGACTCCAGTAATGTGGAGAGCATGGGACTCACGTCTGAGCATACCCATCCCACTCGGGGTGACAAATGCAAAAACAACAATTGAAGGACAGAATGCAGAATAATGTCATACATTCACCCCAGTACAGAGATCTGGGCCTAAATCCATCTTTTTTTGCACTCCACACCACCCCAGTTCAGACATGGCCATATGCAAATCAGCCTTGAACCTGTGCCTCATGGGAACAGTCCAGCCCGAACTGCCAAGCCATGTCTTTCCTAGACCGGAATCAAGCATCCTAGGACCGGTTTCTGGCTATCAGCCGTCTTCAGCCTGGATAGCTTGACTCCAGTGGTGTGGAGAGCATGGGACTCACGTCTGAGCATACCCATCCCATTTGGGGTGACAAATGCAAAAACAACAATTGATGGACAGAATGCAGAACAATGTCATACATTCACCCCAGTACAGAGATCTGGGCCTAAATCCATTGTTTTTGTGCACTCCACACCACCCAGTTCAGACATGGCCATATGCAAATCAGCCTTGACCCTGTGCCTCATGGGAACAGTCCAGCCCGAACTGCCAAGCCATGTCTTTCCTGAACCGGAATCAAGCATCCTAGGACTGGTTTCTGGCTATCAGCCGTCTTCAGCCAGGATAGCTTGACTCCAGTGGTGTGGAGAGCATGGGACTCACGTCTGAGCATACCCATTCCACTCGGGGTGACAAATGCAAAAACAACAATTGATGGACAGAATGCAGAACAATGTCATACATTCACCTCAGTACAGAGATCTGGGCCTAAACCCATCGTTTTTTTGCACTCCACACCATCCCAGTTCAGACATGGCCATATGCAAATCAGGCTTGACACTGTGCCTCATGGGAACAGTCCAGCCCGAACTGCCAAGCCATGTTTTTCTTGGACCGGAATCAAGCATCCTAGGACCGGTTTCTGGCTATCAGCCGTCTTCAGCCAGGATAGCTTGACTCCATGGTGTGGAGAGCATGGGACTCACGTCTGAGCATACCCATCCCACTCGGGATGACAAATGCAAAAACAACAATTGATGGACAGAATGCAGAACAATGTCATACATTCACCCCAGTACAGAGATCTGGGCCTAAATCCATTGTTTTTTGACCTCCACACCACCCCAGTTCAGACAAGGCCATATGCAAATCATCCATGACCCTGTGCCTCATGGGAACAGTCCAGCCTGAACTGCCAAGCCATGTCTTTCCTGGACAAGAATCAAGCATCCTAGGACCGGTTTCTGGCTATCAGCCATCTTCAGCCAGGATAGATTGACTCCAGTGGTGTGCAGAGCATGGGACTCCCGTCTGAGCATACCCATCCCACTCGGGGTGACAAATGCAAAAACAACAATTGATGGACAGAATGCAGAACAATGTCATACATTCACCCCAGTACAGAGATCTGGGCCTAAATACATCGTTTTTTTGCACTCCACACCACCCAGTTCAGACATGGCCATATGCAATTCAGCCTTGACCCTGTGCCTCATGGGAACAGTCCAGCCGGAACTGCCAAGCCATGTCTTTCCTAAACCGGAATCAAGCATCCTAGGACCGGTTTCTGGCTATCAGCCGTCTTCAGCTAGGATAGCTTGACTCCAGTGGTGTGGAGAGCATGGGACTCACGTCTGAGCATACCCATCCCATTTGGGGTGACAAATGCAAAAACAACAATTGATGGACAGAATGCAGAACAATGTCATACATTCACCCCAGTACAGAGATCTGGGCCTAAATCCATTGTTTTTGTGCACTCCACACCACCCAGTTCAGACATGGCCATATGCAAATCAGCCTTGACCCTGTGCCTCATGGGGACAGTCCAGGCCGAACTGCCAAGCCATGTCTTTCCTGGACCGGAATCAAGCATCCTTGGACCTGTTTCTGGCTATCAGCCGTCTTCATCCTGGATAGCTTGACTCCAGTGGTGTGGAGAGCATGGGACTCACGTCTGAGCATACACATCCCACTCGGGGTGACAAATGCAAAAACAACAATTGATGGACAGAATGCAGAACAATGTCTCACATTCACCCCAGTACAGAGATCTGGGCCTAAATCCATCGTTTTTGTGCACTCCATACCACCCCAGTTCAGACATGGCCATATGCAAATCAGCCTTGACTCTGTGCCTCATGGGAACAGTTCACCCCGAACTGCCAAGCCATGTCTTTCCTGGACGGAATCAAGCATCCTAGGACCGGTTTCTGGCTATCAGCTGTCTTCAGCCAGGATAGCTTGACTCCAGTGGTGTGGAGAGCATGGGACTCACGTCTGAGTATACCCATCCTACTCGGGGTGACAAATGCAAAAACAACAATTGATGGACAGAATGCAGAACAATGTCATACATTCACCCCAGTACAGAGATCTGGGCCTAAATCCATTGTTTTTTGACCTCCACACCACCCCAGTTCAGACAAGGCCATATGCAAATCATCCATGACCCTGTGCCTCATGGGAACAGTCCAGCCTGAACTGCCAAGCCATGTCTTTCCTGGACAAGAATCAAGCATCCTAGGACCGGTTTCTGGCTATCAGCCATCTTCAGCCAGGATAGATTGACTCCAGTGGTGTGGAGAGCATGGGACTCACGTCTGAGCATACCCATCCCACTCGGGGTGACAAATGCAAAAACAACAATTGATGGACAGAATGCAGAACAATGTCATACATTCACCCCAGTACAGAGATCTGGGCCTAAATACATCGTTTTTTTGCACTCCACACCACCCAGTTCAGACATGGCCATATGCAAATCAGCCTTGACCCTGTGCCTCATGGGAACAGTCCAGCCGGAACTGCCAAGCCATGTCTTTCCTAAACCGGAATCAAGCATCCTAGAACCGGTTTCTGGCTATCAGCCGTCTTCAGCTAGGATAGCTTGACTCCAGTGGTGTGGAGAGCATGGGACTCACGTCTGAGCATACCCATCCCACTCGGGGTGACAAATGCAAAAACAACAATTGATGGACAGAATGCAGAACAATGTCATACATTCACCCCAGTACAGAGATCTGGGCCTAAATACATCGTTTTTTTGCACTCCACACCACCCCAGTTCAGACATAGCCATATGCAAATCAGCCTTGACCCTGTGCCTCATGGGGACAGTCCAGGCCGAACTGCCAAGCCATGTCTTTCCTGGACCGGAATCAAGCATCCTTGGACCTGTTTCTGGCTATCAGCCGTCTTCATCCTGGATAGCTTGACTCCAGTGGTGTGGAGAGCATGGGACTCACGTTTGAGCATACCCATCCCATTCGGGGTGACAAATGCAAAAACAACAATTGATAGACAGAATGCAGAACAATGTCATACATTCACCCCAGTACAGAGAACTGGGCCTAAATCCATCGTTTTTGTGCACTCCACACCACCCCAGTTCAGACATGGCTATATGCAAATCTGCCTTGACCCTGTGCCTCATGGGAACAGTCCAGCCCGAATTGCCAAGCCATGTCTTTCCTGGACCGGAATCAAGCATCCTAGGACCAGTTTCTGGCTATCAGCCATCTTCAGCCAGGACAGCTTGACTCCAGTAGTGTGGAGAGCATGGGACTCACGTCTGAGCATACCCATCCCACTCGGGGTGACAAATACAAAAACAACAATTGATGGACAGAATGCAGAGCAATGTCATACATTCACCCCAGTACAGAGATCCGGGCCTAAATCCATAATTTTTTTACACTCCACACCACCCCAGTTCAGACATGGCCATATGCAAATCAGCCTTGACCCTGTGCCTCTTGGGAACAGTCCAGCCCGAAATGCCAAGCCATGTCTTTCATGGATCGGAATCAAGCATCCTAGGACCGGTTTCTGGCTATCAGCCGTCTTCAGCCTGGATAGCTTGACTCCAGTGGTGTGGAGAGCATGGGACTCACGTCTGAGCATACGCATCCCACTCGGGGGGACAAATGCAAAAACAACAATTGATGGACAGAATGCAGAACAATGTCATACATTCACCGCAGTGCAGAGATCTGGGACTAAATACATCGTTTTTTTGCACTCCACACCACCCCAGTTCAGACATAGCCATATGCAAATCAGCCTTGACCCTGTGCCTCATGGGAACAGTCCAGACTGAACTGCCAAGCCATGTCTTTCCTGGACCGGAATCAAGCATCCTAGGACCGGTTTCTGGCTATCAGCCGTCTTCAGCCTGGATAGCTTGACTCCAGTGGTGTGGAGAGCATGGGACTCACGTCTGAGCATACCCATCCCACTCGGGGTGACAAATGCAAAGACAACAATTGATGGACAGAATGCAGAACAATGTCATACATTCACCCCAGTACAGAGATCTGGGCCTAAATCCATCGTTTTTGTGCACTCCACACCACCCCAGTTCAGACATGGCCATATGCAAATCAGCCTTGACCCTGTGCCTCATGGGAACAGTTCAGCCCGAAATGCCAAGGCATATCTTTCCTGGACCGGAATCAAGCATCCTAGGACCGGTTTCTGGCTATCAGCCGTCTTCAGCCAGCGTAGCTTGACTCCAGTGGTGTGGAGAGCATGGGACTCACGTCTGAGTATACCCATCCCACTCGAGGTGACAAATGCAAAAACAACAATTGATGGACAGAATGCAGAGCAATGTAATACATTTACCCAAGTACAGAGCTCTGGGCCTAAATCCATCAATTTTTTTGCACTCCACACCACCCCCGTTCAGACATGGCCATATGCAAATCAGCCTTGACCCTGTGCCTCATGGGAACAGTCCAGCCCGAACTGCCAAGCCATGTCTTTCCTAGACTGGAATCAATCATCCTAGGACCGGTTTCTGGCTATCAGCCATCTTCAGCCAGGATAGCTTGACTCCAGTAGTGTGGAGAGCATGGGACTCACGTCTGAGCATACCCGTCCCACTCGGGGTGACAAATGCAAAAACAACAATTGATGGACAGAATGCAGAACAATGTCATACTTTCACCCCAGTACAGAGATCTGGGCCTAAATCCATCAATTTTTTTGCACTCCACACCACCCCCGTTCAGACATGGCCATATGCAAATCAGCCTTGACCCTGTGCCTCATGGGGACAGTCCAGGCCGAACTGCCAAGCCATGTCTTTCCTGGACCGGAATCAAGCATCCTTGGACCTGTTTCTGGCTATCAGCCGTCTTCATCCTGGATAGCTTGACTCCAGTGGTGTGGAGAGCATGGGACTCACGTTTGAGCATACCCATCCCATTCGGGGTGACAAATGCAAAAACAACAATTGATAGACAGAATGCAGAACAATGTCATACATTCACCCCAGTACAGAGAACTGGGCCTAAATCCATCGTTTTTGTGCACTCCACACCACCCCAGTTCAGACATGGCCATATGCAAATCTGCCTTGACCCTGTGCCTCATGGGAACAGTCCAGCCCGAATTGCCAAGCCATGTCTTTCCTGGACCGGAATCAAGCATCCTAGGACCAGTTTCTGGCTATCAGCTATCTTCAGCCAGGACAGCTTGACTCCAGTAGTGTGGAGAGCATGGGACTCACGTCTGAGCATACCCATCCCACTCGGGGTGACAAATACAAAAACAACAATTGATGGACAGAATGCAGAGCAATGTCATACATTCACCCCAGTACAGAGATCCGGGCCTAAATCCATAATTTTTTTACACTCCACACCACCCCAGTTCAGACATGGCCATATGCAAATCAGCCTTGACCCTGTGCCTCTTGGGAACAGTCCAGCCCGAAATGCCAAGCCATGTCTTTCATGGATCGGAATCAAGCATCCTAGGACCGGTTTCTGGCTATCAGCCGTCTTCAGCCTGGATAGCTTGACTCCAGTGGTGTGGAGAGCATGGGACTCACGTCTGAGCATACGCATCCCACTCGGGGGGACAAATGCAAAAACAACAATTGATGGACAGAATGCAGAACAATGTCATACATTCACCGCAGTGCAGAGATCTGGGACTAAATACATCGTTTTTTTGCACTCCACACCACCCCAGTTCAGACATAGCCATATGCAAATCAGCCTTGACCCTGTGCCTCATGGGAACAGTCCAGACTGAACTGCCAAGCCATGTCTTTCCTGGACCGGAATCAAGCATCCTAGGACCGGTTTCTGGCTATCAGCCGTCTTCAGCCTGGATAGCTTGACTCCAGTGGTGTGGAGAGCATGGGACTCACGTCTGAGCATACCCATCCCACTCGGGGTGACAAATGCAAAGACAACAATTGATGGACAGAATGCAGAACAATGTCATACATTCACCCCAGTACAGAGATCTGGGCCTAAATCCATCGTTTTTGTGCACTCCACACCACCCCAGTTCAGACATGGCCATATGCAAATCAGCCTTGACCCTGTGCCTCATGGGAACAGTTCAGCCCGAACTGCCAAGGCATATCTTTCCTGGACCGGAATCAAGCATCCTAGGACCGGTTTCTGGCTATCAGCCGTCTTCAGCCAGCGTAGCTTGACTCCAGTGGTGTGGAGAGCATGGGACTCACGTCTGAGTATACCCATCCCACTCGAGGTGACAAATGCAAAAACAACAATTGATGGACAGAATGCAGAGCAATGTAATACATTTACCCAAGTACAGAGCTCTGGGCCTAAATCCATCAATTTTTTTGCACTCCACACCACCCCCGTTCAGACATGGCCATATGCAAATCAGCCTTGACCCTGTGCCTCATGGGAACAGTCCAGCCCGAACTGCCAAGCCATGTCTTTCCTAGACTGGAATCAATCATCCTAGGACCGGTTTCTGGCTATCAGCCATCTTCAGCCAGGATAGCTTGACTCCAGTAGTGTGGAGAGCATGGGACTCACGTCTGAGCATACCCGTCCCACTCGGGGTGACAAATGCAAAAACAACAATTGATGGACAGAATGCAGAACAATGTCATACTTTCACCCCAGTACAGAGATCTGGGCCTAAATCCATCAATTTTTTTGCACTCCACACCACCCCCGTTCAGACATGGCCATATGCAAATCAGCCTTGACCCTGTGCCTCATGGGAACAGTCCAGCCCGAACTGCCAAGCCATGTCTTTCCTGGACCGGAATCAATCATCCTAGGACCGGTTTCTAGCTATCAGCCATCTTCAGCCAGGACAGCTTGACTCCAGTAATGTGGAGAGCATGGGACTCACGTCTGAGCATACCCATCCCACTCGGGGTGACAAATGCAAAAACAACAATTGAAGGACAGAATGCAGAATAATGTCATACATTCACCCCAGTACAGAGATCTGGGCCTAAATCCATCTTTTTTTGCACTCCACACCACCCCAGTTCAGACATGGCCATATGCAAATCAGCCTTGAACCTGTGCCTCATGGGAACAGTCCAGCCCGAACTGCCAAGCCATGTCTTTCCTAGACCGGAATCAAGCATCCTAGGACCGGTTTCTGGCTATCAGCCGTCTTCAGCCTGGATAGCTTGACTCCAGTGGTGTGGAGAGCATGGGACTCACGTCTGAGCATACCCATCCCATTTGGGGTGACAAATGCAAAAACAACAATTGATGGACAGAATGCAGAACAATGTCATACATTCACCCCAGTACAGAGATCTGGGCCTAAATCCATTGTTTTTGTGCACTCCACACCACCCAGTTCAGACATGGCCATATGCAAATCAGCCTTGACCCTGTGCCTCATGGGAACAGTCCAGCCCGAACTGCCAAGCCATGTCTTTCCTGAACCGGAATCAAGCATCCTAGGACTGGTTTCTGGCTATCAGCCGTCTTCAGCCAGGATAGCTTGACTCCAGTGGTGTGGAGAGCATGGGACTCACGTCTGAGCATACCCATTCCACTCGGGGTGACAAATGCAAAAACAACAATTGATGGACAGAATGCAGAACAATGTCATACATTCACCTCAGTACAGAGATCTGGGCCTAAATCCATCGTTTTTTTGCACTCCACACCATCCCAGTTCAGACATGGCCATATGCAAATCAGGCTTGACACTGTGCCTCATGGGAACAGTCCAGCCCGAACTGCCAAGCCATGTTTTTCTTGGACCGGAATCAAGCATCCTAGGACCGGTTTCTGGCTATCAGCCGTCTTCAGCCAGGATAGCTTGACTCCATGGTGTGGAGAGCATGGGACTCACGTCTGAGCATACCCATCCCACTCGGGATGACAAATGCAAAAACAACAATTGATGGACAGAATGCAGAACAATGTCATACATTCACCCCAGTACAGAGATCTGGGCCTAAATCCATTGTTTTTTGACCTCCACACCACCCCAGTTCAGACAAGGCCATATGCAAATCATCCATGACCCTGTGCCTCATGGGAACAGTCCAGCCTGAACTGCCAAGCAATGTCTTTCCTGGACAAGAATCAAGCATCCTAGGACCGGTTTCTGGCTATCAGCCATCTTCAGCCAGGATAAATTGACTCCAGTGGTGTGCAGAGCATGGGACTCACGTCTGAGCATACCCATCCCACTCGGGGTGACAAATGCAAAAACAACAATTGATGGACAGAATGCAGAACAATGTCATACATTCACCCCAGTACAGAGATCTGGGCCTAAATACATCATTTTTTTGCACTCCACACCACCCAGTTCAGACATGGCCATATGCAAATCAGCCTTGACCCTGTGCCTCATGGGAACAGTCCAGCCGGAACTGCCAAGCCATGTCTTTCCTAAACCGGAATCAAGCATCCTAGGACCGGTTTCTGGCTATCAGCCGTCTTCAGCTAGGATAGCTTGACTCCAGTGGTGTGGAGAGCATGGGACTCACGTCTGAGCATACCCATCCCACTCGGGGTGACAAATGCAAAAACAACAATTGATGGACAGAATGCAGAACAATGTCATACATTCACCCCAGTACAGAGATCTGGGCCTAAATACATCGTTTTTTTTGCACTCCACACCACCCCAGTTCAGACATAGCCATATGCAAATCAGCCTTGACCCTGTGCCTCATGGGGACAGTCCAGGCCGAACTGCCAAGCCATGTCTTTCCTGGACCGGAATCAAGCATCCTTGGACCTGTTTCTGGCTATCAGCCGTCTTCATCCTGGATAGCTTGACTCCAGTGGTGTGGAGAGCATGGGACTCACGTTTGAGCATACCCATCCCATTCGGGGTGACAAATGCAAAAACAACAATTGATAGACAGAATGCAGAACAATGTCATACATTCACCCCAGTACAGAGAACTGGGCCTAAATCCATCGTTTTTGTGCACTCCACACCACCCCAGTTCAGACATGGCCATATGCAAATCTGCCTTGACCCTGTGCCTCATGGGAACAGTCCAGCCCGAATTGCCAAGCCATGTCTTTCCTGGACCGGAATCAAGCATCCTAGGACCAGTTTCTGGCTATCAGCCATCTTCAGCCAGGACAGCTTGACTCCAGTAGTGTGGAGAGCATGGGACTCACGTCTGAGCATACCCATCCCACTCGGGGTGACAAATACAAAAACAACAATTGATGGACAGAATGCAGAGCAATGTCATACATTCACCCCAGTACAGAGATCCGGGCCTAAATCCATAATTTTTTTACACTCCACACCACCCCAGTTCAGACATGGCCATATGCAAATCAGCCTTGACCCTGTGCCTCATGGGAACAGTCCAGCCCGAAATGCCAAGCCATGTCTTTCATGGATCGGAATCAAGCATCCTAGGACCGGTTTCTGGCTATCAGCCGTCTTCAGCCTGGATAGCTTGACTCCAGTGGTGTGGAGAGCATGGGACTCACGTCTGAGCATACGCATCCCACTCGGGGGGACAAATGCAAAAACAACAATTGATGGACAGAATGCAGAACAATGTCATACATTCACCGCAGTGCAGAGATCTGGGACTAAATACATCGTTTTTTTGCACTCCACACCACCCCAGTTCAGACATAGCCATATGCAAATCAGCCTTGACCCTGTGCCTCATGGGAACAGTCCAGACTGAACTGCCAAGCCATGTCTTTCCTGGACCGGAATCAAGCATCCTAGGACCGGTTTCTGGCTATCAGCCGTCTTCAGCCTGGATAGCTTGACTCCAGTGGTGTGGAGAGCATGGGACTCACGTCTGAGCATACCCATCCCACTCGGGGTGACAAATGCAAAAACAACAATTGATGGACAGAATGCAGAACAATGTCATACATTCACCCCAGTACAGAGATCTGGGCCTAAATCCATCGTTTTTGTGCACTCCACACCACCCCAGTTCAGACATGGCCATATGCAAATCAGCCTTGACCCTGTGCCTCATGGGAACAGTTCAGCCCGAACTGCCAAGGCATATCTTTCCTGGACCGGAATCAAGCATCCTAGGACCGGTTTCTGGCTATCAGCCGTCTTCAGCCAGCGTAGCTTGACTCCAGTGGTGTGGAGAGCATGGGACTCACGTCTGAGTATACCCATCCCACTCGAGGTGACAAATGCAAAAACAACAATTGATGGACAGAATGCAGAGCAATGTAATACATTTACCCAAGTACAGAGCTCTGGGCCTAAATCCATCAATTTTTTTGCACTCCACACCACCCCCGTTCAGACATGGCCATATGCAAATCAGCCTTGACCCTGTGCCTCATGGAAACAGTCCAGCCCGAACTGCCAAGCCATGTCTTTCCTAGACTGGAATCAATCATCCTAGGACCGGTTTCTGGCTATCAGCAATCTTCAGCCAGGATAGCTTGACTCCAGTAGTGTGGAGAGCATGGGACTCACGTCTGAGCATACCCGTCCCACTCGGGGTGACAAATGCAAAAACAACAATTGATGGACAGAATGCAGAACAATGTCATACTTTCACCCCAGTACAGAGATCTGGGCCTAAATCCATCAATTTTTTTGCACTCCACACCACCCCCGTTCAGACATGGCCATATGCAAATCAGCCTTGACCCTGTGCCTCATGGGAACAGTCCAGCCCGAACTGCCAAGCCATGTCTTTCCTGGACCGGAATCAATCATCCTAGGACCGGTTTCTAGCTATCAGCCATCTTCAGCCAGGACAGCTTGACTCCAGTAATGTGGAGAGCATGGGACTCACGTCTGAGCATACCCATCCCACTCGGGGTGACAAATGCAAAAACAACAATTGAAGGACAGAATGCAGAATAATGTCATACATTCACCCCAGTACAGAGATCTGGGCCTAAATCCATCTTTTTTTGCACTCCACACCACCCCAGTTCAGACATGGCCATATGCAAATCAGCCTTGAACCTGTGCCTCATGGGAACAGTCCAGCCCGAACTGCCAAGCCATGTCTTTCCTAGACCGGAATCAAGCATCCTAGGACCAGTTTCTGGCTATCAGCCGTCTTCAGCCTGGATAGCTTGACTCCAGTGGTGTGGAGAGCATGGGACTCACGTCTAAGCATACCCATCCCATTTGGGGTGACAAATGCAAAAACTACAATTGATGGACAGAATGCAGAACAATGTCATACATTCACCCCAGTACAGAGATCTGGGCCTAAATCCATTGTTTTTGTGCACTCCACACCACCCAGTTCAGACATGGCCATATGCAAATCAGCCTTGACCCTGTGCCTCATGGGAACAGTCCAGCCCGAACTGCCAAGCCATGTCTTTCCTGAACCGGAATCAAGCATCCTAGGACTGGTTTCTGGCTATCAGCCGTCTTCAGCCAGGATAGCTTGACTCCAGTGGTGTGGAGAGCATGGGACTCACGTCTGAGCATACCCATTCCACTCGGGGTGACAAATGCAAAAACAACAATTGATGGACAGAATGCAGAACAATGTCATACATTCACCTCAGTACAGAGATCTGGGCCTAAATCCATCGTTTTTTTGCACTCCACACCATCCCAGTTCAGACATGGCCATATGCAAATCAGGCTTGACACTGTGCCTCATGGGAACAGTCCAGCCCGAACTGCCAAGCCATGTCTTTCTTGGACCGGAATCAAGCATCCTAGGACCGGTTTCTGGCTATCAGCCGTCTTCAGCCAGGATAGCTTGACTCCATGGTGTGGAGAGCATGGGACTCACGTCTGAGCATACCCATCCCACTCGGGATGACAAATGCAAAAACAACAATTGATGGACAGAATGCAGAACAATGTCATACATTCACCCCAGTACAGAGATCTGCGCCTAAATACATCATTTTTTTGCACTCCACACCACCCCAGTTCAGACATAGCCATATGCAAATCAGCCTTGACCCTGTGCCTCATGGGAACAGTCCAGCCCGAACTGCCAAGCAATGTCTTTCCTGGACCGGAATCAAGCATCCTAGGACCTGTTTCTGGCTATCAGCCATCTTCATCCTGGATAGCTTGACTTCAGTGGTGTGGAGAGCATGGGACTCACGTCTGAGCATACCCATCCCACTCTAGGTGACAAATGCAAAAGCAACAATTGATGGACAGAATGCAGAGCAATGTAATACATTCTCCCCAGTACAGAGCTCTGGGCCTAAATCCATCAATTTTTTTGCACTCCACACCACCCTTGTTCAGACATGGCCATATGCAAATTAGCCTTGACCCTGTGCCTCATGGGAACAGTCCAGCCCGAACTGCCAAGCCATGTCTTTCCTGGACCGGAATCAAGCATCCTAGGACCGGTTTCTGGCTATCAGCCATCTTCAGCCAGGACAGCTTGACTCCAGTAGTGTGGAGACCATGGGACTCACGTCTGAGCATACCCATCGCACTCGGGGTGACAAATGCAAAAACAACAATTGATGGACAGAATGCAGAACAATATCATACATTCACCCCAGTACAGAGATTGGGCCTAAATCTATTGTTTTTTTTGCACTCCACACCACCCCAGTTCATACATGGCCATATGCAAATCAGCCTTGACCCTGTGCCTCATGGTAACAGTCTAGCCCGAACTGCCAAGCCGTGTCTTTCCTAGACAGGAATCAAGCATCCTAGGACCGGTTTCTGGCTATCAGCCGTCTTCAGCCTGGATAGCTTGACTCCAGTGGTGTGGAGAGCATGAGACTCACGTCTGAGCATACCCATCCCACTCGTGGTGACAAATGCAAAAACAACAATTGATGGACAGAATGCAGAACAATGTCATACATTCACCCCAGTACAGAGATCTGGGCCTAAATCCATTGTTTTTGTGCACTCCACACCACCCCAGTTCAGACATGGCCATATGCAAATCAGCCTTGACCTTGTGTCTAATGGGAACAGTCCAGCCCGAACTGCCAAGCCATGTCTTTCCTGGACCGGAATCAAGCATCCTAGGACTGTTTTCTGGCTATCAGCCCTCTTCAGCCAGGATAGCTTGACTCCATGGTGTGGAGAGCATGGGACTCACGTCTAAGCATACCCATCCCACTCGGGGTGACAAATTCAAAAACAACAATTGATGGACAGAATGCAGAACAATGTCATACATTCACCCCAGTACAGAGATCTGGGCCTAAATCCATTGTTTTTTTGCACTCCACACCACCCCAGTTCAGACATATCCATACGCAAATCAGCCTTGACCCTGTGCCTCATGGGAACAGTCCAGCCCGAAATGCCAAGCCATGTCTTTCCTGGACCGGAATCAAGCATCCTAGGACCGTTTTCTGGCTATCAGCCGTCTTCAGCCTGAATAGCTTGACTCCAGTGGAGTGGAGAGCATGGGACTCACGTCTGAGCATACCCATCCCACTCTTGGTGACAAATGCAAAAACAACAATTGATGGACAGAATGCAGAACAATGTCACACATTCACCCCAGTAGAGAGATCTGGGCCTAAATCCATCGTTTTTGTGCACTCCATACCACCCCAGTTCAGACATGGCCATATGCAAATCAGCCTTGACTCTGTGCCTCATGGGAACAGGTCACCCCGAACTTCCAAGCCATGTCTTTCCTGGACCGGAATCAAGCATCCTAGGACCGGTTTCTGGCTATCAGCTGTCTTCAGCCAGGATAGCTTGACTCCAGTGGTGTGGAGAGTATGGGACTCACGTCTGAGCATACCCATCCTACTCAGGGTGACAAATGCAAAAACAACAATTGATGGACAGAATGCAGAACAATGTCATACATTCACCCCAGTACAGAGACCTGGGCCTAAATCCATTGTTTTTTTGACCTCCACACCACCCCAGTTCAGACATTGCCATGTGCAAATCATCCATGACCCTGTGCTTCATGGGAACAGTCCAGCCTGAACTGCCAAGCCATGTCTTTCCTGGACAAGAATAAGGAATCCTAGGACCAGTTTCTGGCTATCAGCCATCTTCAGCCAGGATAGATTGACTCCAGTGGTGTGGAGAGCATGGGACTCACGTCTGAGCATACCCATCCCACTCGGGGTGACAAATGCAAAAACAATTGATGGACAGAATGCAGAACAATGTCATACATTCACCCCAGTACAGAGATCTGGGCCTAAATTCATCTTTTTTTGCACTCCACACCACCCCGGTTCAGACATGGCCATATGCAAATCCGCCTTGAACCTGTGCCTCATGGGAACAGTCCAGCCAGAACTGCCAAGCCATGTCTTTCCTGGACCGGAATCAAGCATCCTAGGACCGTTTTCTGGCTATCAGCCGTCTTCAGCCTGGATAGCTTGACTCCAGTGGAGTGGAGAGCATGGGACTCACGTCTGAGCATACCCATCCTACTCGGGGTGACAAATGCAAAAACAACAATTGATGGACAGAATGCAAAACAATGTCATACATTCACCCCAGTACAGAGATCTGGGCCTAAATCCATTGTTTTTGTGCACTCCACACCACCCCAGTTCAGACATGGCCATATGCAAATCAACCTTGACACTGTGCCTCATGGGAACAGTTCAGCCCGAACTGCCAAGCCATGTCTTTCTTGGACCGGAATCAAGCATCCTAGGACCGGTTTCTGGCTATCAGCCGTCTTCAGCCAGGATAGCTTGACTCCATGGTGTGGAGAGCATGGGACTCACGTCTGAGCATACCCATCCCACTCGGGGTGACAAATGCAAAAACAACAATTGATGGACAGAATGCAGAACAATGTCATACATTCACCCCAGTACAGAGATCTGGGCCGAAATCCATCGTTTTTGTGCACTCCACACCACCCCAGTTCAGACATGGCCATATGCAAATCTGCCTTGACCCTGTGCCTCATGGGAACAGTTCAGCCCGAACTGCCAAGCCATGTCTTTCCTGGACCGGAATCAAGCATCCTAGGACCGGTTTCTGGCTATCAGCCGCCTTCAGCCAGGATAGCTTGACACCAGTGGTGTGGAGAGCATGGGACTCACGTCTGAGCATACTCATCCCACTCTAGGTGACAAATGCAAAAACAACAATTGATGGACAGAATGCAGAGCAATGTAATACATTCTCCCCAGTACAGAGCTCTGGGCCTAAATCCATCAATTTTGTTGCACTCCACACCACCCTCGTTCAGACATGGCCATATGCAAATCAGCCTTGACCCTGTGCCTCATGGGAACAGTCCAGCCCGAACTGTCAAGCCATGTCTTTCCTGGACAGGAATCAAGCATCCTAGGACCGGTTTCTGGCTATCAGCCGTGTTCAGCCTGGATAGCTTGACTCCAGTGGTGTGGAGAGCATGAGACTCACGTCTGAGCATACCCATCCCACTCGGGGTGACAATTGCAAAAACAACAATTGATGGACAGAATGCAGAACAATGTCATACATTCACCCCAGTACAGAGATCTGGGCCTAAATCTATTGTTTTTGTGCACTCCACACCACCCCAGTTCAGACATGGCCATATGCAAATCAGCCTTGACCCTGTGTCTAATGGGAACAGTCCTGCCCGAACTGCCAAGCCATGTCTTTCCTGGACCGGAATCAAGCATCCTATGACCGGTTTCTGGCTATCAGCCGTCTTCAGCCAGGATAGCTTGACTCCAGTGGCGTGGAGAGCATGGGACCCATGTCTGAGCATACCCATCCCACTCGGGGTGACAAATGCAAAAACAACAATTGATGGACAGAATGCAGAACAATGTCTCACATTCACCCCAGTACAGAGATCTGGGCCTAAATCCATCGTTTTTGTGCACTCCATACCACCCCAGTTCAGACATGGCCATATGCAAATCAGCCTTGACTCTGTGCCTCATGGGAACAGTTCACCCCGAACTGCCAAGCCATGTCTTTCCTGGACGGAATCAAGCATCCTAGGGCCGGTTTCTGGCTATCAGCTGTCTTCAGCCAGGATAGCTTGACTCCAGTGGTGTGGAGAGCATGGGACTCACGTCTGAGTATACCCATCCTACTCGGGGTGACAAATGCAAAAACAACAATTGATGGACAGAATGCAGAACAATGTCATACATTCACCCCAGTACAGAGATCTGGGCCTAAATCCATTGTTTTTTGACCTCCACACCACCCCAGTTCAGACAAGGCCATATGCAAATCATCCATGACCCTGTGCCTCATGGGAACAGTCCAGCCTGAACTGCCAAGCCATGTCTTTCCTGGACAAGAATCAAGCATCCTAGGACCGGTTTCTGGCTATCAGCCATCTTCAGCCAGGATAGATTGACTCCAGTGGTCTGGAGAGCATGGGACTCACGTCTGAGCATACCCATCCCACTCGGGGTGACAAATGCAAAAACAATTGATGGACAGAATGCAGAACAATGTCATACATTCACCCCAGTACAGAGATCTGGGCCTAAATACATCGTTTTTTTGCACTCCACACCACCCAGTTCAGACATGGCCATATGCAAATCAGCCTTGACCCTGTGCCTCATGGGAACAGTCCAGCCCGAACTGCCAAGCCATGTCTTTCCTAGACTGGAATCAATCATCCTAGGACCGGTTTCTGGCTATCAGCCATCTTCAGCCAGGATAGCTTGACTCCAGTAGTGTGGAGAGCATGGGACTCACGTCTGAGCATACCCGTCCCACTCGGGGTGACAAATGCAAAAACAACAATTGATGGACAGAATGCAGAACAATGTCATACTTTCACCCCAGTACAGAGATCTGGGCCTAAATCCATCAATTTTTTTGCACTCCACACCACCCCCGTTCAGACATGGCCATATGCAAATCAGCCTTGACCCTGTGCCTCATGGGAACAGTCCAGCCCGAACTGCCAAGCCATGTCTTTCCTGGACCGGAATCAATCATCCTAGGACCGGTTTCTAGCTATCAGCCATCTTCAGCCAGGACAGCTTGACTCCAGTAATGTGGAGAGCATGGGACTCACGTCTGAGCATACCCATCCCACTCGGGGTGACAAATGCAAAAACAACAATTGAAGGACAGAATGCAGAATAATGTCATACATTCACCCCAGTACAGAGATCTGGGCCTAAATCCATCTTTTTTTGCACTCCACACCACCCCAGTTCAGACATGGCCATATGCAAATCAGCCTTGAACCTGTGCCTCATGGGAACAGTCCAGCCCGAACTGCCAAGCCATGTCTTTCCTAGACCGGAATCAAGCATCCTAGGACCGGTTTCTGGCTATCAGCCGTCTTCAGCCTGGATAGCTTGACTCCAGTGGTGTGGAGAGCATGGGACTCACGTCTGAGCATACCCATCCCATTTGGGGTGACAAATGCAAAAACAACAATTGATGGACAGAATGCAGAACAATGTCATACATTCACCCCAGTACAGAGATCTGGGCCTAAATCCATTGTTTTTGTGCACTCCACACCACCCAGTTCAGACATGGCCATATGCAAATCAGCCTTGACCCTGTGCCTCATGGGAACAGTCCAGCCCGAACTGCCAAGCCATGTCTTTCCTGAACCGGAATCAAGCATCCTAGGACTGGTTTCTGGCTATCAGCCGTCTTCAGCCAGGATAGCTTGACTCCAGTGGTGTGGAGAGCATGGGACTCACGTCTGAGCATACCCATTCCACTCGGGGTGACAAATGCAAAAACAACAATTGATGGACAGAATGCAGAACAATGTCATACATTCACCTCAGTACAGAGATCTGGGCCTAAATCCATCGTTTTTTTGCACTCCACACCATCCCAGTTCAGACATGGCCATATGCAAATCAGGCTTGACACTGTGCCTCATGGGAACAGTCCAGCCCGAACTGCCAAGCCATGTTTTTCTTGGACCGGAATCAAGCATCCTAGGACCGGTTTCTGGCTATCAGCCGTCTTCAGCCAGGATAGCTTGACTCCATGGTGTGGAGAGCATGGGACTCACGTCTGAGCATACCCATCCCACTCGGGATGACAAATGCAAAAACAACAATTGATGGACAGAATGCAGAACAATGTCATACATTCACCCCAGTACAGAGATCTGGGCCTAAATCCATTGTTTTTTGACCTCCACACCACCCCAGTTCAGACAAGGCCATATGCAAATCATCCATGACCCTGTGCCTCATGGGAACAGTCCAGCCTGAACTGCCAAGCAATGTCTTTCCTGGACAAGAATCAAGCATCCTAGGACCGGTTTCTGGCTATCAGCCATCTTCAGCCAGGATAAATTGACTCCAGTGGTGTGCAGAGCATGGGACTCACGTCTGAGCATACCCATCCCACTCGGGGTGACAAATGCAAAAACAACAATTGATGGACAGAATGCAGAACAATGTCATACATTCACCCCAGTACAGAGATCTGGGCCTAAATACATCATTTTTTTGCACTCCACACCACCCAGTTCAGACATGGCCATATGCAAATCAGCCTTGACCCTGTGCCTCATGGGAACAGTCCAGCCGGAACTGCCAAGCCATGTCTTTCCTAAACCGGAATCAAGCATCCTAGGACCGGTTTCTGGCTATCAGCCGTCTTCAGCTAGGATAGCTTGACTCCAGTGGTGTGGAGAGCATGGGACTCACGTCTGAGCATACCCATCCCACTCGGGGTGACAAATGCAAAAACAACAATTGATGGACAGAATGCAGAACAATGTCATACATTCACCCCAGTACAGAGATCTGGGCCTAAATACATCGTTTTTTTTGCACTCCACACCACCCCAGTTCAGACATAGCCATATGCAAATCAGCCTTGACCCTGTGCCTCATGGGGACAGTCCAGGCCGAACTGCCAAGCCATGTCTTTCCTGGACCGGAATCAAGCATCCTTGGACCTGTTTCTGGCTATCAGCCGTCTTCATCCTGGATAGCTTGACTCCAGTGGTGTGGAGAGCATGGGACTCACGTTTGAGCATACCCATCCCATTCGGGGTGACAAATGCAAAAACAACAATTGATAGACAGAATGCAGAACAATGTCATACATTCACCCCAGTACAGAGAACTGGGCCTAAATCCATCGTTTTTGTGCACTCCACACCACCCCAGTTCAGACATGGCCATATGCAAATCTGCCTTGACCCTGTGCCTCATGGGAACAGTCCAGCCCGAATTGCCAAGCCATGTCTTTCCTGGACCGGAATCAAGCATCCTAGGACCAGTTTCTGGCTATCAGCCATCTTCAGCCAGGACAGCTTGACTCCAGTAGTGTGGAGAGCATGGGACTCACGTCTGAGCATACCCATCCCACTCGGGGTGACAAATACAAAAACAACAATTGATGGACAGAATGCAGAGCAATGTCATACATTCACCCCAGTACAGAGATCCGGGCCTAAATCCATAATTTTTTTACACTCCACACCACCCCAGTTCAGACATGGCCATATGCAAATCAGCCTTGACCCTGTGCCTCATGGGAACAGTCCAGCCCGAAATGCCAAGCCATGTCTTTCATGGATCGGAATCAAGCATCCTAGGACCGGTTTCTGGCTATCAGCCGTCTTCAGCCTGGATAGCTTGACTCCAGTGGTGTGGAGAGCATGGGACTCACGTCTGAGCATACGCATCCCACTCGGGGGGACAAATGCAAAAACAACAATTGATGGACAGAATGCAGAACAATGTCATACATTCACCGCAGTGCAGAGATCTGGGACTAAATACATCGTTTTTTTGCACTCCACACCACCCCAGTTCAGACATAGCCATATGCAAATCAGCCTTGACCCTGTGCCTCATGGGAACAGTCCAGACTGAACTGCCAAGCCATGTCTTTCCTGGACCGGAATCAAGCATCCTAGGACCGGTTTCTGGCTATCAGCCGTCTTCAGCCTGGATAGCTTGACTCCAGTGGTGTGGAGAGCATGGGACTCACGTCTGAGCATACCCATCCCACTCGGGGTGACAAATGCAAAAACAACAATTGATGGACAGAATGCAGAACAATGTCATACATTCACCCCAGTACAGAGATCTGGGCCTAAATCCATCGTTTTTGTGCACTCCACACCACCCCAGTTCAGACATGGCCATATGCAAATCAGCCTTGACCCTGTGCCTCATGGGAACAGTTCAGCCCGAACTGCCAAGGCATATCTTTCCTGGACCGGAATCAAGCATCCTAGGACCGGTTTCTGGCTATCAGCCGTCTTCAGCCAGCGTAGCTTGACTCCAGTGGTGTGGAGAGCATGGGACTCACGTCTGAGTATACCCATCCCACTCGAGGTGACAAATGCAAAAACAACAATTGATGGACAGAATGCAGAGCAATGTAATACATTTACCCAAGTACAGAGCTCTGGGCCTAAATCCATCAATTTTTTTGCACTCCACACCACCCCCGTTCAGACATGGCCATATGCAAATCAGCCTTGACCCTGTGCCTCATGGAAACAGTCCAGCCCGAACTGCCAAGCCATGTCTTTCCTAGACTGGAATCAATCATCCTAGGACCGGTTTCTGGCTATCAGCAATCTTCAGCCAGGATAGCTTGACTCCAGTAGTGTGGAGAGCATGGGACTCACGTCTGAGCATACCCGTCCCACTCGGGGTGACAAATGCAAAAACAACAATTGATGGACAGAATGCAGAACAATGTCATACTTTCACCCCAGTACAGAGATCTGGGCCTAAATCCATCAATTTTTTTGCACTCCACACCACCCCCGTTCAGACATGGCCATATGCAAATCAGCCTTGACCCTGTGCCTCATGGGAACAGTCCAGCCCGAACTGCCAAGCCATGTCTTTCCTGGACCGGAATCAATCATCCTAGGACCGGTTTCTAGCTATCAGCCATCTTCAGCCAGGACAGCTTGACTCCAGTAATGTGGAGAGCATGGGACTCACGTCTGAGCATACCCATCCCACTCGGGGTGACAAATGCAAAAACAACAATTGAAGGACAGAATGCAGAATAATGTCATACATTCACCCCAGTACAGAGATCTGGGCCTAAATCCATCTTTTTTTGCACTCCACACCACCCCAGTTCAGACATGGCCATATGCAAATCAGCCTTGAACCTGTGCCTCATGGGAACAGTCCAGCCCGAACTGCCAAGCCATGTCTTTCCTAGACCGGAATCAAGCATCCTAGGACCAGTTTCTGGCTATCAGCCGTCTTCAGCCTGGATAGCTTGACTCCAGTGGTGTGGAGAGCATGGGACTCACGTCTAAGCATACCCATCCCATTTGGGGTGACAAATGCAAAAACTACAATTGATGGACAGAATGCAGAACAATGTCATACATTCACCCCAGTACAGAGATCTGGGCCTAAATCCATTGTTTTTGTGCACTCCACACCACCCAGTTCAGACATGGCCATATGCAAATCAGCCTTGACCCTGTGCCTCATGGGAACAGTCCAGCCCGAACTGCCAAGCCATGTCTTTCCTGAACCGGAATCAAGCATCCTAGGACTGGTTTCTGGCTATCAGCCGTCTTCAGCCAGGATAGCTTGACTCCAGTGGTGTGGAGAGCATGGGACTCACGTCTGAGCATACCCATTCCACTCGGGGTGACAAATGCAAAAACAACAATTGATGGACAGAATGCAGAACAATGTCATACATTCACCTCAGTACAGAGATCTGGGCCTAAATCCATCGTTTTTTTGCACTCCACACCATCCCAGTTCAGACATGGCCATATGCAAATCAGGCTTGACACTGTGCCTCATGGGAACAGTCCAGCCCGAACTGCCAAGCCATGTCTTTCTTGGACCGGAATCAAGCATCCTAGGACCGGTTTCTGGCTATCAGCCGTCTTCAGCCAGGATAGCTTGACTCCATGGTGTGGAGAGCATGGGACTCACGTCTGAGCATACCCATCCCACTCGGGATGACAAATGCAAAAACAACAATTGATGGACAGAATGCAGAACAATGTCATACATTCACCCCAGTACAGAGATCTGCGCCTAAATACATCATTTTTTTGCACTCCACACCACCCCAGTTCAGACATAGCCATATGCAAATCAGCCTTGACCCTGTGCCTCATGGGAACAGTCCAGCCCGAACTGCCAAGCAATGTCTTTCCTGGACCGGAATCAAGCATCCTAGGACCTGTTTCTGGCTATCAGCCATCTTCATCCTGGATAGCTTGACTTCAGTGGTGTGGAGAGCATGGGACTCACGTCTGAGCATACCCATCCCACTCTAGGTGACAAATGCAAAAGCAACAATTGATGGACAGAATGCAGAGCAATGTAATACATTCTCCCCAGTACAGAGCTCTGGGCCTAAATCCATCAATTTTTTTGCACTCCACACCACCCTTGTTCAGACATGGCCATATGCAAATTAGCCTTGACCCTGTGCCTCATGGGAACAGTCCAGCCCGAACTGCCAAGCCATGTCTTTCCTGGACCGGAATCAAGCATCCTAGGACCGGTTTCTGGCTATCAGCCATCTTCAGCCAGGACAGCTTGACTCCAGTAGTGTGGAGACCATGGGACTCACGTCTGAGCATACCCATCGCACTCGGGGTGACAAATGCAAAAACAACAATTGATGGACAGAATGCAGAACAATATCATACATTCACCCCAGTACAGAGATTGGGCCTAAATCTATTGTTTTTTTTGCACTCCACACCACCCCAGTTCATACATGGCCATATGCAAATCAGCCTTGACCCTGTGCCTCATGGTAACAGTCTAGCCCGAACTGCCAAGCCGTGTCTTTCCTAGACAGGAATCAAGCATCCTAGGACCGGTTTCTGGCTATCAGCCGTCTTCAGCCTGGATAGCTTGACTCCAGTGGTGTGGAGAGCATGAGACTCACGTCTGAGCATACCCATCCCACTCGTGGTGACAAATGCAAAAACAACAATTGATGGACAGAATGCAGAACAATGTCATACATTCACCCCAGTACAGAGATCTGGGCCTAAATCCATTGTTTTTGTGCACTCCACACCACCCCAGTTCAGACATGGCCATATGCAAATCAGCCTTGACCTTGTGTCTAATGGGAACAGTCCAGCCCGAACTGCCAAGCCATGTCTTTCCTGGACCGGAATCAAGCATCCTAGGACTGTTTTCTGGCTATCAGCCCTCTTCAGCCAGGATAGCTTGACTCCATGGTGTGGAGAGCATGGGACTCACGTCTAAGCATACCCATCCCACTCGGGGTGACAAATTCAAAAACAACAATTGATGGACAGAATGCAGAACAATGTCATACATTCACCCCAGTACAGAGATCTGGGCCTAAATCCATTGTTTTTTTGCACTCCACACCACCCCAGTTCAGACATATCCATACGCAAATCAGCCTTGACCCTGTGCCTCATGGGAACAGTCCAGCCCGAAATGCCAAGCCATGTCTTTCCTGGACCGGAATCAAGCATCCTAGGACCGTTTTCTGGCTATCAGCCGTCTTCAGCCTGAATAGCTTGACTCCAGTGGAGTGGAGAGCATGGGACTCACGTCTGAGCATACCCATCCCACTCTTGGTGACAAATGCAAAAACAACAATTGATGGACAGAATGCAGAACAATGTCACACATTCACCCCAGTAGAGAGATCTGGGCCTAAATCCATCGTTTTTGTGCACTCCATACCACCCCAGTTCAGACATGGCCATATGCAAATCAGCCTTGACTCTGTGCCTCATGGGAACAGGTCACCCCGAACTTCCAAGCCATGTCTTTCCTGGACCGGAATCAAGCATCCTAGGACCGGTTTCTGGCTATCAGCTGTCTTCAGCCAGGATAGCTTGACTCCAGTGGTGTGGAGAGTATGGGACTCACGTCTGAGCATACCCATCCTACTCAGGGTGACAAATGCAAAAACAACAATTGATGGACAGAATGCAGAACAATGTCATACATTCACCCCAGTACAGAGACCTGGGCCTAAATCCATTGTTTTTTTGACCTCCACACCACCCCAGTTCAGACATTGCCATGTGCAAATCATCCATGACCCTGTGCTTCATGGGAACAGTCCAGCCTGAACTGCCAAGCCATGTCTTTCCTGGACAAGAATAAGGAATCCTAGGACCAGTTTCTGGCTATCAGCCATCTTCAGCCAGGATAGATTGACTCCAGTGGTGTGGAGAGCATGGGACTCACGTCTGAGCATACCCATCCCACTCGGGGTGACAAATGCAAAAACAATTGATGGACAGAATGCAGAACAATGTCATACATTCACCCCAGTACAGAGATCTGGGCCTAAATTCATCTTTTTTTGCACTCCACACCACCCCGGTTCAGACATGGCCATATGCAAATCCGCCTTGAACCTGTGCCTCATGGGAACAGTCCAGCCAGAACTGCCAAGCCATGTCTTTCCTGGACCGGAATCAAGCATCCTAGGACCGTTTTCTGGCTATCAGCCGTCTTCAGCCTGGATAGCTTGACTCCAGTGGAGTGGAGAGCATGGGACTCACGTCTGAGCATACCCATCCTACTCGGGGTGACAAATGCAAAAACAACAATTGATGGACAGAATGCAAAACAATGTCATACATTCACCCCAGTACAGAGATCTGGGCCTAAATCCATTGTTTTTGTGCACTCCACACCACCCCAGTTCAGACATGGCCATATGCAAATCAACCTTGACACTGTGCCTCATGGGAACAGTTCAGCCCGAACTGCCAAGCCATGTCTTTCTTGGACCGGAATCAAGCATCCTAGGACCGGTTTCTGGCTATCAGCCGTCTTCAGCCAGGATAGCTTGACTCCATGGTGTGGAGAGCATGGGACTCACGTCTGAGCATACCCATCCCACTCGGGGTGACAAATGCAAAAACAACAATTGATGGACAGAATGCAGAACAATGTCATACATTCACCCCAGTACAGAGATCTGGGCCGAAATCCATCGTTTTTGTGCACTCCACACCACCCCAGTTCAGACATGGCCATATGCAAATCTGCCTTGACCCTGTGCCTCATGGGAACAGTTCAGCCCGAACTGCCAAGCCATGTCTTTCCTGGACCGGAATCAAGCATCCTAGGACCGGTTTCTGGCTATCAGCCGCCTTCAGCCAGGATAGCTTGACACCAGTGGTGTGGAGAGCATGGGACTCACGTCTGAGCATACTCATCCCACTCTAGGTGACAAATGCAAAAACAACAATTGATGGACAGAATGCAGAGCAATGTAATACATTCTCCCCAGTACAGAGCTCTGGGCCTAAATCCATCAATTTTGTTGCACTCCACACCACCCTCGTTCAGACATGGCCATATGCAAATCAGCCTTGACCCTGTGCCTCATGGGAACAGTCCAGCCCGAACTGTCAAGCCATGTCTTTCCTGGACAGGAATCAAGCATCCTAGGACCGGTTTCTGGCTATCAGCCGTGTTCAGCCTGGATAGCTTGACTCCAGTGGTGTGGAGAGCATGAGACTCACGTCTGAGCATACCCATCCCACTCGGGGTGACAATTGCAAAAACAACAATTGATGGACAGAATGCAGAACAATGTCATACATTCACCCCAGTACAGAGATCTGGGCCTAAATCTATTGTTTTTGTGCACTCCACACCACCCCAGTTCAGACATGGCCATATGCAAATCAGCCTTGACCCTGTGTCTAATGGGAACAGTCCTGCCCGAACTGCCAAGCCATGTCTTTCCTGGACCGGAATCAAGCATCCTATGACCGGTTTCTGGCTATCAGCCGTCTTCAGCCAGGATAGCTTGACTCCAGTGGCGTGGAGAGCATTGGACTCACGTCTGAGCATACTCATCCCACTCGGGGTGACAAAAGCAAAAGCAACAATTGATGGACAGAGTGCAGAACAATGTCATACATTCACCGCAGTACAGAGATCTGGGCCTAAATCCATTGTTTTTTTGCACTCCACACCACCCCAGTTAAGACATGGCCATATGCAAATCAGCCTTGACCCTGTGCCTCATGGGAACAGTCCAGCCCGAACTGCCAAGCCATGTCTTTCCTGGACAGGAATCAAGCATCCTAGGACCGTTTTCTGGCTATCAGCCATCTTCAGCCAGGATAGCTTGACTCCATGGTGTGGAGAGCATTTGACTCACGTCTGAGCATACCCATCCCACTCGGGGTGACAAATGCAAAAAACAACAATTGATGGACAGAATGCAGAACAATGTCATACATTCACCCCAGTACAGAGATCTGGGCCTAAATCCATCATTTTTTTGCACTCCACACCACCCCAGTTCAGACATGGCCATATGCAAATCAGCCTAGACCCTGTGCCTCATGGGAACAGTCCAGCCCGAAACGCCAAGCCATTTCTTTCCTGGATCGGAATCAAGAATCCTAGGACCGGTTTCTGGCTATCAGCCGTCTTCAGCCTGGATAGCTTGACTCCAGTGGTGTGGAGAGCATGGGACTCACGTCTGAGCATACCCATCCCACTCGGGGTGACAAATGCAAAAACAACAATTGATGGACAGAATGCAGAACAATGTCTCACATTCACCCCAGTACAGAGATCTGGGCCTAAATCCATCGTTTTTGTGCACTCCATACCACCCCAGTTCAGACATGGCCATATGCAAATCAGCCTTGACTCTGTGCCTCATGGGAACAGTTCACCCCGAACTGCCAAGCCATGTCTTTCCTGGACGGAATCAAGCATCCTAGGGCCGGTTTCTGGCTATCAGCTGTCTTCAGCCAGGATAGCTTGACTCCAGTGGTGTGGAGAGCATGGGACTCACGTCTGAGTATACCCATCCTACTCGGGGTGACAAATGCAAAAACAACAATTGATGGACAGAATGCAGAACAATGTCATACATTCACCCCAGTACAGAGATCTGGGCCTAAATCCATTGTTTTTTGACCTCCACACCACCCCAGTTCAGACAAGGCCATATGCAAATCATCCATGACCCTGTGCCTCATGGGAACAGTCCAGCCTGAACTGCCAAGCCATGTCTTTCCTGGACAAGAATCAAGCATCCTAGGACCGGTTTCTGGCTATCAGCCATCTTCAGCCAGGATAGATTGACTCCAGTGGTCTGGAGAGCATGGGACTCACGTCTGAGCATACCCATCCCACTCGGGGTGACAAATGCAAAAACAATTGATGGACAGAATGCAGAACAATGTCATACATTCACCCCAGTACAGAGATCTGGGCCTAAATACATCGTTTTTTTGCACTCCACACCACCCAGTTCAGACATGGCCATATGCAAATCAGCCTTGACCCTGTGCCTCATGGGAACAGTCCAGCCGGATCTGCCAAGCCATGTCTTTCCTAAACCGGAATCAAGCATCCTAGGACCGGTTTCTGGCTATCAGCCGTCTTCAGCTAGGATAGCTTGACTCCAGTGGTGTGGAGAGCATGGGACTCACGTCTGAGCATACCCATCCCACTCGGGGTGACAAATGCAAAAACAACAATTGATGGACAGAATGCAGAACAATGTCATACATTCACCCCAGTACAGAGATCTGGGCCTAAATACATTGTTTTTTTGCACTCCACACCACCCCAGTTCAGACATAGCCATATGCAAATCAGCCTTGACCCTGTGCCTCATGGGGACAGTTCAGGCCGAACTGCCAAGCCATGTCTTTCCTGGACCGGAATCAAGCATCCTTGGACCTGTTTCTGGCTATCAGCCGTCTTCATCCTGGATAGCTTGACTCCAGTGGTGTGGAGAGCATGGGACTCACGTTTGAGCATACCCATCCCATTCGGGGTGACAAATACAAAAACAACAATTGATAGACAGAATGCAGAACAATGTCATACATTCACCCCAGTACAGAGAACTGGGCCTAAATCCATCGTTTTTGTGCACTCCACACCACCCCAGTTCAGACATGGCCATATGCAAATCTGCCTTGACCCTGTGCCTCATGGGAACAGTCCAGCCCGAATTGCCAAGCCATGTCTTTCCTGGACCGGAATCAAGCATCCTAGGACCAGTTTCTGGCTATCAGCCATCTTCAGCCAGGACAGCTTGACTCCAGTAGTGTGGAGAGCATGGGACTCACGTCTGAGCATACCCATCCCACTCGGGGTGACAAATACAAAAACAACAATTGATTAGAATGCAGAACAATGTCATACATTCACCCCAGTACAGAGATCTGGGCCTAAATCCATCTTTTTTTGCACTCCACACCACCCAGTTCAGACATGGCCATATGCAAATCAGCCTTGACACTGTGCCTCATGGGAACAGTCCAGCCCGAACTGCCAAGCCATGTCTTTCTTGGACCGGAATCAAGCATCCTAGGACTGGTTTCTGGCTATCAGCCGTCTTCAGCCTGGATAGCTTGATCCATGGTGTGGAGAGCATGGGACTTACGTCTGAGCATTCCCATCCCACTCGGGGTGACAAATGCAAAAACAACAATTGAGGGACAGAATGCAGAACAATGTCATACATTCACCCCAGTACAGAGATCTGGGCCTAAATACATCGTTTTTTTTGCACTCCACACCACCCCAGTTCAGACATAGCCATATGCAAATCTGCCTTGACCCTGTGCCTCATGGGAACAGTTCAGCCCGAACTGCCATGCCATGTCTTTCCTGGACCGAAATCAAGCATCCTAGGACGAGTTTCTGGCTATCAGCCGTCTTTAGCCAGGATAGCTTGACTCCAGTGGTGTGGAGAGCATGGGACTCACGTCTGAGCATACCCATCCCACTCTAGGTGACAAATGCAAAAACAACAATTGATGGACAGAATGCAGAGCAATGTAATACATTCTCCCCAGTACAGAGCTCTGGGCCTAAATCCATCAATTTTTTTGCACTCCACACCACCCTCGTTCAGACATGGCCATATGCAAATCAGCCTTGACCCTGTGCCTCATGGGAACAGTCCAGCCCGAACTGCCAAGCCATGTCTTTCCTGGACCGGAATCAAGCATCCTAGGACCAGTTTCTGGCTATCAGCCATCTTCAGCCAGGACAGCTTGACTCCAGTAGTGTGGAGAGCATGGGACTCACGTCTGAGCATACCCATCCCACTCGGGGTGACAAATACAAAAACAACAATTGATGGACAGAATGCAGAACAATGTCATACATTCACCACAGTACAGAGATCTGGGCCTAAATCCATCGTTTTTTGCACTCCACACCACCCCAGTTCAGACATGGCCATATGCAAATCAGCCTTGAACCTGTGCCTCATGGGAACAGTCCAGCCCGAACTGCCAAGCCATGTCTTTCCTGGACCGGAATCAAGCGTCCTAGGACCGGTTTCTGGCTATCAGCCGTCTTCAGCCTGGATAGCTTGACTCCAGTGGTGTGGAGAGCATGGGACTCACGTCTGAGCATACCCATCCCACTCGGGGTAACAAATGCAAAAACAACAATTGATGGACAGAATGCAGAACAATGTCATACATTCACCCCAGTATAGAGATCTGGGCCTAAATCCATCTTTTTTTGCACTCCACACCACCCCAGTTCAGACATGGCCATATGCAAATCAGCCTTGAACCTGTGCCTCATGGGAACAGTCCAGCCCGAACTGCCAAGCCATGTCTTTCCTGGACCGGAATCAAGCATCCTAGGACCGATTTCTGGCTATCAGCCGTCTTCAGCCTGGATAGCTTGACTCCAGTGGTGTGGAGAGCATGGGACTCACGTCTGAGCATACCCATCCCACTCGCGGTGACAAATGCAAAAACAACAATTGATGGACAGAATGCAGAACAATGTCATACATTCACCCCAGTATAGAGATCTGGGTCTAAATCCATTGTTTTTGTGCACTCCACACCACCCAGTTCAGACATGGCCATATGCAAATCAGCCTTGACACTGTGCCTCATGGGAACAGTCCAGCCCGAACTGCCAAGCCATGTCTTTCTTGGACCGGAATCAAGCATCCTAGGACCGGTTTCTGGCTATCAGCCGTCTTCAGCCAGGATAGCTTGACTCCATGGTGTGGAGAGCATGGGACTCACGTCTGAGCATTCCCATCCCACTCGGGGTGACAAATGCAAAAACAACAATTGATGGACAGAATGCAGAACAATGTCATACATTCACCCCAGTACAGAGATCTGGGCCTAAATACGTCGTTTTTTTGCACTCCACACCACCCCAGTTCAGACATAGCTATAAGCAAATCAGCCTTGACCCTGTGCCTCATGGGAACAGTCCAGCCCGAACTGCCAAGCCATGTCTTTCCTGGACTGAAATCAAGCATCCTAGGACCTCTTTCTGGCTATCAGCCGTCTTCATCCTGGATAGCTTGACTCCAGTGGTGTGGAGAGCATGGGATTCACGTCTGAGCATACCCATCCCATTCGGGGTGACAAATGCAAAAACAACAATTGATGGACAGAATGCAGAACAATGTCATACATTCACCCCAGTACAGAGATCTGGGCCTAAATCCATCGTTTTTGTGCACTCCACACCACCCCAGTTCTGACATGGCCATATGCAAATCTGCCTTGACCCTGTGCCTCATGGGAACAGTTCAGCCCGAACTGCCAAGCCATGTCTTTCCTGGACCGAAATCAAGCATCCTAGGACGAGTTTCTGGCTATCAGCCGTCTTTAGCCAGGATAGCTTGACTCCAGTGGTGTGGAGAGCATGGGACTCACGTCTGAGCATACCCATCCCACTCTAGGTGTCAAATGCAAAAACAACAATTGATGGACAGAATGCAGAGCAATGTAATACATTCTCCCCAGTACAGAGCTCTGGGCCTAAATCCATCAATTTTTTTGCACTCCACACCACCCTCGTTCAGACATGGCCATATGCAAATCAGCCTTGACCCTGTGCCTCATGGGAACAGTCCAGCCCGAACTGCCAAGCCATGTCTTTCCTGGACCGGAATCAAGCATCCTAGGACCAGTTTCTGGCTATCAGCCATCTTCAGCCAGGACAGCTTGACTCCAGTAGTGTGGAGAGCATGGGACTCACGTCTGAGCATACCCATCCCACTCGGGGTGACAAATACAAAAACAACAATTGATGGACAGAATGCAGAACAATGTCATACATTCACCCCAGTATAGAGATCTGGGTCTAAATCCATTGTTTTTGTGCACTCCACACCACCCAGTTCAGACATGGCCATATGCAAATCAGCCTTGACACTGTGCCTCATGGGAACAGTCCAGCCCGAACTGCCAAGCCATGTCTTTCTTGGACCGGAATCAAGCATCCTAGGACCGGTTTCTGGCTATCAGCCGTCTTCAGCCAGGATAGCTTGACTCCAGTGGTGTGGAGAGCATGGGACTCACATCTGAGCATACCCATCCCACTCTAGGTGACAAATGCAAAAACAACAATTGATGGACAGAATGCAGAGCAATGTAATACATTCTCCCCAGTACAGAGCTCTGGGCCTAAATCCATCAATTTTTTTGCACTCCACACCACCCTCGTTCAGACATGGCCATATGCAAATCAGCCTTGACCCTGTGCCTCATGGGAACAGTCCAGCCCGAACTGCCAAGCCATGTCTTTCCTGGACCGGAATCAAGCATCCTAGGACCAGTTTCTGGCTATCAGCCATCTTCAGCCAGGACAGCTTGACTCCAGTAGTGTGGAGAGCATGGGACTCACGTCTGAGCATACCCATCCCACTCGGGGTGACAAATACAAAAACAACAATTGATGGACAGAATGCAGAACAATGTCATACATTCACCACAGTACAGAGATCTGGGCCTAAATCCATTGTTTTTTGCACTCCACACCACCCAAGTTCAGACATGGCCATATGCAAATCAGCCTTGAACCTGTGCCTCATGGGAACAGTCCAGCCCGAACTGCCAAGCCATGTCTTTCCTGGACCGGAATCAAGCGTCCTAGGACCGGTTTCTGGCTATCAGCCGTCTTCAGCCTGGATAGCTTGACTCCAGTGGTGTGGAGAGCATGGGACTCACGTCTGAGCATACCCATCCCACTCGGGGTAACAAATGCAAAAACAACAATTGCTGGACAGAATGCAGAACAATGTCATACATTCACCCCAGTATAGAGATCTGGGCCTAAATCCATTGTTTTTGTGCACTCCACACCACCCAGTTCAGACATGGCCATATGCAAATCAGCCTTGACACTGTGCCTCATGGGAACAGTCCAGCCCGAACTGCCAAGCCATGTCTTTCTTGGACCGGAATCAAGCATCCTAGGACCGGTTTCTGGCAATCAGCCATCTTCAGCCAGGATAGCTTGACTCCAGTGGTGTGGAGAGCATGGGACTCACGTCTGAGCATACCCATCCCACTCGGGGTGACAAATGCAAAAACAACAATTGATGGACAGAATGCAGAACAATGTCATACATTCACCCCAGTATAGAGATCTGGGTCTAAATCCATTGTTTTTGTGCACTCCACACCACCCAGTTCAGACATGGCCATATGCAAATCAGCCTTGACACTGTGCCTCATGGGAACAGTCCAGCCCGAACTGCCAAGCCATGTCTTTCTTGGACCGGAATCAAGCATCCTAGGACCGGTTTCTGGCTATCAGCCGTCTTCAGCCAGGATAGCTTGACTCCATGGTGTGGAGAGCATGGGACTCACGTCTGAGCATTCCCATCCCACTCGGGGTGACAAATGCAAAAACAACAATTGATGGACAGAATGCAGAACAATGTCATACATTCACCCCAGTACAGAGATCTGGGCCTAAATACATCGTTTTTTTGCACTCCACACCACCCCAGTTCAGACATAGCCATATGCAAATCAGCCTTGACCCTGTGCCTCATGGCATGGGAACAGTCCAGCCCGAACTGCCAAGCCATGTCTTTCCTGGACTGGAATCAAGCATCCTAGGACCTCTTTCTGGCTATCAGCCGTCTTCATCCTGGATAGCTTGACTCCAGTGGTGTGGAGAGCATGGGACTCACGTCTGAGCATACCCATCCCATTCGGGGTGACAAATGCAAAAACAACAATTGATGGACAGAATGCAGAACAATGTCATACATTCACCCCAGTACAGAGATCTGGGCCTAAATCCATCGTTTTTGTGCACTCCACACCACCCCAGTTCTGACATGGCCATATGCAAATCTGCCTTGACCCTGTGCCTCATGGGAACAGTTCAGCCCGAACTGCCAAGCCATGTCTTTCCTGGACCGAAATCAAGCATCCTAGGACGAGTTTCTGGCTATCAGCCGTCTTTAGCCAGGATAGCTTGACTCCAGTGGTGTGGAGAGCATGGGACTCACGTCTGAGCATACCCATCCCACTCTAGGTGACAAATGCAAAAACAACAATTGATGGACAGAATGCAGTGCAATGTAATACATTCTCCCCAGTACAGAGCTCTGGGCCTAAATCCATCAATTTTTTTGCACTCCACACCACCCTCGTTCAGACATGGCCATATGCAAATCAGCCTTGACCCTGTGCCTCATGGGAACAGTCCAGCCCGAACTGCCAAGCCATGTCTTTCCTGGGCCGGAATCAAGCATCCTAGGACCAGTTTCTGGCTATCAGCCATCTTCAGCCAGGACAGCTTGACTCCAGTAGTGTGGAGAGCATGGGACTCACGTCTGAGCATACCCATCCCACTCGGGGTGACAAATACAAAAACAACAATTGATGGACAGAATGCAGAACAATGTCATACATTCACCACAGTACAGAGATCTGGGCCTAAATCCATTGTTTTTTGCACTCCACACCACCCCAGTTCAGACATGGCCATATGCAAATCAGCCTTGAACCTGTGCCTCGTGGGAACAGTCCAGCCCGAACTGCCAAGTCATGTCTTTCCTGGACCGGAATCAAGCGTCCTAGGACCGGTTTCTGGCTATCAGCCGTCTTCAGCCTGGATAGCTTGACTCCAGTGGTGTGGAGAGCATGGGACTCACGTCTGAGCATACCCATCCCACTCGGGGTAACAAATGCAAAAACAACAATTGCTGGACAGAATGCAGAACAATGTCATACATTCACCCCAGTATAGAGATCTGGGCCTAAATCCATTGTTTTTGTGCACTCCACACCACCCAGTTCAGACATGGCCATATGCAAATCAGCCTTGACACTGTGCCTCATGGGAACAGTCCAGCCCGAACTGCCAAGCCATGTCTTTCTTGGACCGGAATCAAGCATCCTAGGACCGGTTTCTGGCTATCAGCCATCTTCAGCCAGGATAGCTTGACTCCATGGTGTGGAGAGCATGGGACTCACGTCTGAGCATACCCATCCCACTCGGGGAGACAAATGCAAAAACATCAATTGATGGACAGAATGCAGAACAATGTCATACATTCACCCCAGTACAGAGATCTGGGCCTAAATACATTGTTTTTTTTGCACTCCACACCACCCCAGTTCAGACATAGCCATATGCAAATCAGCCTTGACCCTGTGCCTCATGGGAACAGTCCAGCCCGAACTGCCAAGCCATGTCTTTCCTGGACCGGAATCAAGCACCTTGGACCTGTTTCTGGCTATCAGCCGTCTTCATCCTGGATAGCTTGACTCCAGTGGTGTGGAGAGCATGGGACTCACGTCTGAGCATACCCATCCCACTCGGGGTGACAAATGCAAAAACAACAATTGATGGACAGAATGCAGAACAAAGTCATACATTCACCCCAGTACAGAGATCTGGGCCGAAATCCATCGTTTTTGTGCACTCCACACCACCCCAGTTCAGACATGGCCATATGCAAATCTGCCTTGACCCTGTGCCTCATGGGAACAGTTCAGCCCGAACTGCCAAGCCATGTCTTTCCTGGACCGGAATCAAGCATCCTAGGACCGGTTTCTGGCTATCAGCCGCCTTCAGCCAGGATAGCTTGACTCCAGTGGTGTGGAGAGCATGGGACTCACGTCTGAGCATACCCATCCCACTCTAGGTGACAAATGCAAAAACAACAATTGATGGACAGAATGCAGAGCAATGTAATACATTCTCCCCAGTACAGAGCTCTGGGCCTAAATCCATCAATTTTGTTGCACTCCACACCACCCTCGTTCAGACATGGCCATATGCAAATCAGCCTTGACCCTGTGCCTCATGGGAACAGTCCAGCCCGAACTGTCAAGCCATGTCTTTCCTGGACAGGAATCAAGCATCCTAGGACCGGTTTCTGGCTATCAGCCGTGTTCAGCCTGGATAGCTTGACTCCAGTGGTGTGGAGAGCATGAGACTCACGTCTGAGCATACCCATCCCACTCGGGGTGACAAATGCAAAAACAACAATTGATGGACAGAATGCAGAACAATGTCATACATTCACCCCAGTACAGAGATCTGGGCCTAAATCTATTGTTTTTGTGCACTCCACACCACCCCAGTCCAGACATGGCCATATGCAAATCAGCCTTGACCCTGTGTCTAATGGGAACAGTCCTGCCCGAACTGCCAAGCCATGTCTTTCCTGGACCGGAATCAAGCATCCTATGACCGGTTTCTGGCTATCAGCCGTCTTCAGCCAGGATAGCTTGACTCCAGTGGCGTGGAGAGCATGGGACTCATGTCTGAGCATACCCATCCCACTCGGGGTGACAAATGCAAAAACAACAATTGATGGACAGAATGCAGAACAATGTCTCACATTCACCCCAGTACAGAGATCTGGGCCTAAATCCATCGTTTTTGTGCACTCCATACCACCCCAGTTCAGACATGGCCATATGCAAATCAGCCTTGACTCTGTGCCTCATGGGAACAGTTCACCCCGAACTGCCAAGCCATGTCTTTCCTGGACGGAATCAAGCATCCTAGGGCCGGTTTCTGGCTATCAGCTGTCTTCAGCCAGGATAGCTTGACTCCAGTGGTGTGGAGAGCATGGGACTCACGTCTGAGTATACCCATCCTACTCGGGATGACAAATGCAAAAACAACAATTGATGGACAGAATGCAGAACAATGTCATACATTCACCCCAGTACAGAGATCTGGGCCTAAATCCATTGTTTTTTGACCTCCACACCACCCCAGTTCAGACAAGGCCATATGCAAATCATCCATGACCCTGTGCCTCATGGGAACAGTCCAGCCTGAACTGCCAAGCCATGTCTTTCCTGGACAAGAATCAAGCATCCTAGGACCGGTTTCTGGCTATCAGCCATCTTCAGCCAGGATAGATTGACTCCAGTGGTGTGGAGAGCATGGGACTCACGTCTGAGCATACCCATCCCACTCGGGGTGACAAATGCAAAAACAATTGATGGACAGAATGCAGAACAATGTCATACATTCACCCCAGTACAGAGATCTGGGCCTAAATACATCGTTTTTTTGCACTCCACACCACCCAGTTCAGACATGGCCATATGCAAATCAGCCTTGACCCTGTGCCTCATGGGAACAGTCCAGCCGGATCTGCCAAGCCATGTCTTTCCTAAACCGGAATCAAGCATCCTAGGACCGGTTTCTGGCTATCAGCCGTCTTCAGCTAGGATAGCTTGACTCCAGTGGTGTGGAGAGCATGGGACTCACGTCTGAGCATACCCATCCCACTCGGGGTGACAAATGCAAAAACAACAATTGATGGACAGAATGCAGAACAATGTCATACATTCACCCCAGTACAGAGATCTGGGCCTAAATACATTGTTTTTTTGCACTCCACACCACCCCAGTTCAGACATAGCCATATGCAAATCAGCCTTGACCCTGTGCCTCATGGGGACAGTCCAGGCCGAACTGCCAAGCCATGTCTTTCCTGGACCGGAATCAAGCATCCTTGGACCTGTTTCTGGCTATCAGCCGTCTTCATCCTGGATAGCTTGACTCCAGTGGTGTGGAGAGCATGGGACTCACGTTTGAGCATACCCATCCCATTCGGGGTGACAAATACAAAAACAACAATTGATAGACAGAATGCAGAACAATGTCATACATTCACCCCAGTACAGAGATCTGGGCCTAAATCCATCTTTTTTTGCACTCCACACCACCCCAGTTCAGACATGGCCATATGCAAATCAGCCTTGAACCTGTGCCCCATGGGAACAGTCCAGCCCGAACTGCCAAGCCATGTCTTTCCTGGACCGGAATCAAGCATCCTAGGACCGGTTTCTGGCTAGCAGCCGTCTTCAGCCTGGATAGCTTGACTCCAGTGGTGTGGAGAGCATGGGACTCACGTCTGAGCATACCCATCCCACTCGGGGTGACAAATGCAAAAACAACAATTGATGGACAGAATGCAGAACAATGTCATACATTCAACCCAGTATAGAGATCTGAGCCTAAATCCATTGTTTTTGTGCACTCCACACCACCCAGTTCAGACATGGCCATATGCAAATCAGCCTTGACACTGTGCCTCATGGGAACAGTCCAGCCCGAACTGCCAAGCCATGTCTTTCTTGGACCGGAATCAAGCATCCTAGGACTGGTTTCTGGCTATCAGCCGTCTTCAGCCAGGATAGCTTGATCCATGGTGTGGAGAGCATGGGACTTACGTCTGAGCATTCCCATCCCACTCGGGGTGACAAATGCAAAAACAACAATTGAGGGACAGAATGCAGAACAATGTCATACATTCACCCCAGTACAGAGATCTGGGCCTAAATACATCGTTTTTTTGCACTCCACACCACCCCAGTTCAGACATAGCCATATGCAAATCTGCCTTGACCCTGTGCCTCATGGGAACAGTTCAGCCCGAACTGCCATGCCATGTCTTTCCTGGACCGAAATCAAGCATCCTAGGACGAGTTTCTGGCTATCAGCCGTCTTTAGCCAGGATAGCTTGACTCCAGTGGTGTGGAGAGCATGGGACTCACGTCTGAGCATACCCATCCCACTCTAGGTGACAAATGCAAAAACAACAATTGATGGACAGAATGCAGAGCAATGTAATACATTCTCCCCAGTACAGAGCTCTGGGCCTAAATCCATCAATTTTTTTGCACTCCACACCACCCTCGTTCAGACATGGCCATATGCAAATCAGCCTTGACCCTGTGCCTCATGGGAACAGTCCAGCCCGAACTGCCAAGCCATGTCTTTCCTGGACCGGAATCAAGCATCCTAGGACCAGTTTCTGGCTATCAGCCATCTTCAGCCAGGACAGCTTGACTCCAGTAGTGTGGAGAGCATGGGACTCACGTCTGAGCATACCCATCCCACTCGGGGTGACAAATACAAAAACAACAATTGATGGACAGAATGCAGAACAATGTCATACATTCACCACAGTACAGAGATCTGGGCCTAAATCCATCGTTTTTTGCACTCCACACCACCCCAGTTCAGACATGGCCATATGCAAATCAGCCTTGAACCTGTGCCTCATGGGAACAGTCCAGCCCGAACTGCCAAGCCATGTCTTTCCTGGACCGGAATCAAGCGTCCTAGGACCGGTTTCTGGCTATCAGCCGTCTTCAGCCTGGATAGCTTGACTCCAGTGGTGTGGAGAGCATGGGACTCACGTCTGAGCATACCCATCCCACTCGGGGTAACAAATGCAAAAACAACAATTGATGGACAGAATGCAGAACAATGTCATACATTCACCCCAGTATAGAGATCTGGGCCTAAATCCATCTTTTTTTGCACTCCACACCACCCCAGTTCAGACATGGCCATATGCAAATCAGCCTTGAACCTGTGCCTCATGGGAACAGTCCAGCCCGAACTGCCAAGCCATGTCTTTCCTGGACCGTAATCAAGCGTCCTAGGACCGGTTTCTGGCTATCAGCCGTCTTCAGCCTGGATAGCTTGACTCCAGTGGTGTGAAGAGCATGGGACTCACGTCTGAGCATACCCATCCCACTCGGGGTAACAAATGCAAAAACAACAATTGATGGACAGAATGCAGAACAATGTCATACATTCACCCCAGTATAGAGATCTGGGCCTAAATCCATCTTTTTTTGCACTCCACACCACCCCAGTTCAGACATGGCCATATGCAAATCAGCCTTGAACCTGTGCCTCATGGGAACAGTCCAGCCCGAACTGCCAAGCCATGTCTTTCCTGGACCGGAATCAAGCATCCTAGGACCGATTTCTGGCTATCAGCCGTCTTCAGCCTGGATAGCTTGACTCCAGTGGTGTGGAGAGCATGGGACTCACGTCTGAGCATACCCATCCCACTCGGGGTGACAAATGCAAAAACAACAATTGATGGACAGAATGCAGAACAATGTCATACATTCACCCCAGTATAGAGATCTGGGTCTAAATCCATTGTTTTTGTGCACTCCACACCACCCAGTTCAGACATGGCCATATGCAAATCAGCCTTGACACTGTGCCTCATGGGAACAGTCCAGCCCGAACTGCCAAGCCATGTCTTTCTTGGACCGGAATCAAGCATCCTAGGACCGGTTTCTGGCTATCAGCCGTCTTCAGCCAGGATAGCTTGACTCCATGGTGTGGAGAGCATGGGACTCACGTCTGAGCATTCCCATCCCACTCGGGGTGACAAATGCAAAAACAACAATTGATGGACAGAATGCAGAACAATGTCATACATTCACCCCAGTACAGAGATCTGGGCCTAAATACGTCGTTTTTTTGCACTCCACACCACCCCAGTTCAGACATAGCTATATGCAAATCAGCCTTGACCCTGTGCCTCATGGGAACAGTCCAGCCCGAACTGCCAAGCCATGTCTTTCCTGGACTGAAATCAAGCATCCTAGGACCTCTTTCTGGCTATCAGCCGTCTTCATCCTGGATAGCTTGACTCCAGTGGTGTGGAGAGCATGGGATTCACGTCTGAGCATACCCATCCCATTCGGGGTGACAAATGCAAAAACAACAATTGATGGACAGAATGCAGAACAATGTCATACATTCACCCCAGTACAGAGATCTGGGCCTAAATCCATCGTTTTTGTGCACTCCACACCACCCCAGTTCTGACATGGCCATATGCAAATCTGCCTTGACCCTGTGCCTCATGGGAACAGTTCAGCCCGAACTGCCAAGCCATGTCTTTCCTGGACCGAAATCAAGCATCCTAGGACGAGTTTCTGGCTATCAGCCGTCTTTAGCCAGGATAGCTTGACTCCAGTGGTGTGGAGAGCATGGGACTCACGTCTGAGCATACCCATCCCACTCTAGGTGTCAAATGCAAAAACAACAATTGATGGACAGAATGCAGAGCAATGTAATACATTCTCCCCAGTACAGAGCTCTGGGCCTAAATCCATCAATTTTTTTGCACTCCACACCACCCTCGTTCAGACATGGCCATATGCAAATCAGCCTTGACCCTGTGCCTCATGGGAACAGTCCAGCCCGAACTGCCAAGCCATGTCTTTCCTGGACCGGAATCAAGCATCCTAGGACCAGTTTCTGGCTATCAGCCATCTTCAGCCAGGACAGCTTGACTCCAGTAGTGTGGAGAGCATGGGACTCACGTCTGAGCATACCCATCCCACTCGGGGTGACAAATACAAAAACAACAATTGATGGACAGAATGCAGAACAATGTCATACATTCACCACAGTACAGAGATCTGGGCCTAAATCCATTGTTTTTTGCACTCCACACCACCCAAGTTCAGACATGGCCATATGCAAATCAGCCTTGAACCTGTGCCTCATGGGAACAGTCCAGCCCGAACTGCCAAGCCATGTCTTTCCTGGACCGGAATCAAGCGTCCTAGGACCGGTTTCTGGCTATCAGCCGTCTTCAGTCTGGATAGCTTGACTCCAGTGGTGTGGAGAGCATGGGACTCACGTCTGAGCATACCCATCCCACTCGGGGTAACAAATGCAAAAACAACAATTGCTGGACAGAATGCAGAACAATGTCATACATTCACCCCAGTATAGAGATCTGGGCCTAAATCCATTGTTTTTGTGCACTCCACACCACCCAGTTCAGACATGGCCATATGCAAATCAGCCTTGACACTGTGCCTCATGGGAACAGTCCAGCCCGAACTGCCAAGCCATGTCTTTCTTGGACCGGAATCAAGCATCCTAGGACCGGTTTCTGGCTATCAGCCATCTTCAGCCAGGATAGCTTGACTCCAGTGGTGTGGAGAGCATGGGACTCACGTCTGAGCATACCCATCCCACTCGGGGTGACAAATGCAAAAACAACAATTGATGGACAGAATGCAGAACAATGTCATACATTCACCCCAGTATAGAGATCTGGGTCTAAATCCATTGTTTTTGTGCACTCCACACCACCCAGTTCAGACATGGCCATATGCAAATCAGCCTTGACACTGTGCCTCATGGGAACAGTCCAGCCCGAACTGCCAAGCCATGTCTTTCTTGGACCGGAATCAAGCATCCTAGGACCGGTTTCTGGCTATCAGCCGTCTTCAGCCAGGATAGCTTGACTCCAGTGGTGTGGAGAGCATGGGACTCACATCTGAGCATACCCATCCCACTCTAGGTGACAAATGCAAAAACAACAATTGATGGACAGAATGCAGAGCAATGTAATACATTCTCCCCAGTACAGAGCTCTGGGCCTAAATCCATCAATTTTTTTGCACTCCACACCACCCTCGTTCAGACATGGCCATATGCAAATCAGCCTTGACCCTGTGCCTCATGGGAACAGTCCAGCCCGAACTGCCAAGCCATGTCTTTCCTGGACCGGAATCAAGCATCCTAGGACCAGTTTCTGGCTATCAGCCATCTTCAGCCTGGATAGCTTGACTCCAGTGGTGTGAAGAGCATGGGACTCACGTCTGAGCATACCCATCCCACTCGGGGTAACAAATGCAAAAACAACAATTGATGGACAGAATGCAGAACAATGTCATACATTCACCCCAGTATAGAGATCTGGGCCTAAATCCATCTTTTTTTGCACTCCACACCACCCCAGTTCAGACATGGCCATATGCAAATCAGCCTTGAACCTGTGCCTCATGGGAACAGTCCAGCCCGAACTGCCAAGCCATGTCTTTCCTGGACCGGAATCAAGCATCCTAGGACCGATTTCTGGCTATCAGCCGTCTTCAGCCTGGATAGCTTGACTCCAGTGGTGTGGAGAGCATGGGACTCACGTCTGAGCATACCCATCCCACTCGGGGTGACAAATGCAAAAACAACAATTGATGGACAGAATGCAGAACAATGTCATACATTCACCCCAGTATAGAGATCTGGGTCTAAATCCATTGTTTTTGTGCACTCCACACCACCCAGTTCAGACATGGCCATATGCAAATCAGCCTTGACACTGTGCCTCATGGGAACAGTCCAGCCCGAACTGCCAAGCCATGTCTTTCTTGGACCGGAATCAAGCATCCTAGGACCGGTTTCTGGCTATCAGCCGTCTTCAGCCAGGATAGCTTGACTCCATGGTGTGGAGAGCATGGGACTCACGTCTGAGCATTCCCATCCCACTCGGGGTGACAAATGCAAAAACAACAATTGATGGACAGAATGCAGAACAATGTCATACATTCACCCCAGTACAGAGATCTGGGCCTAAATACGTCGTTTTTTTGCACTCCACACCACCCCAGTTCAGACATAGCTATATGCAAATCAGCCTTGACCCTGTGCCTCATGGGAACAGTCCAGCCCGAACTGCCAAGCCATGTCTTTCCTGGACTGAAATCAAGCATCCTAGGACCTCTTTCTGGCTATCAGCCGTCTTCATCCTGGATAGCTTGACTCCAGTGGTGTGGAGAGCATGGGATTCACGTCTGAGCATACCCATCCCATTCGGGGTGACAAATGCAAAAACAACAATTGATGGACAGAATGCAGAACAATGTCATACATTCACCCCAGTACAGAGATCTGGGCCTAAATCCATCGTTTTTGTGCACTCCACACCACCCCAGTTCTGACATGGCCATATGCAAATCTGCCTTGACCCTGTGCCTCATGGGAACAGTTCAGCCCGAACTGCCAAGCCATGTCTTTCCTGGACCGAAATCAAGCATCCTAGGACGAGTTTCTGGCTATCAGCCGTCTTTAGCCAGGATAGCTTGACTCCAGTGGTGTGGAGAGCATGGGACTCACGTTTGAGCATACCCATCCCACTCTAGGTGTCAAATGCAAAAACAACAATTGATGGACAGAATGCAGAGCAATGTAATACATTCTCCCCAGTACAGAGCTCTGGGCCTAAATCCATCAATTTTTTTGCACTCCACACCACCCTCGTTCAGACATGGCCATATGCAAATCAGCCTTGACCCTGTGCCTCATGGGAACAGTCCAGCCCGAACTGCCAAGCCATGTCTTTCCTGGACCGGAATCAAGCATCCTAGGACCAGTTTCTGGCTATCAGCCATCTTCAGCCAGGACAGCTTGACTCCAGTAGTGTGGAGAGCATGGGACTCACGTCTGAGCATACCCATCCCACTCGGGGTGACAAATACAAAAACAACAATTGATGGACAGAATGCAGAACAATGTCATACATTCACCACAGTACAGAGATCTGGGCCTAAATCCATTGTTTTTTGCACTCCACACCACCCAAGTTCAGACATGGCCATATGCAAATCAGCCTTGAACCTGTGCCTCATGGGAACAGTCCAGCCCGAACTGCCAAGCCATGTCTTTCCTGGACCGGAATCAAGCGTCCTAGGACCGGTTTCTGGCTATCAGCCGTCTTCAGTCTGGATAGCTTGACTCCAGTGGTGTGGAGAGCATGGGACTCACGTCTGAGCATACCCATCCCACTCGGGGTAACAAATGCAAAAACAACAATTGCTGGACAGAATGCAGAACAATGTCATACATTCACCCCAGTATAGAGATCTGGGCCTAAATCCATTGTTTTTGTGCACTCCACACCACCCAGTTCAGACATGGCCATATGCAAATCAGCCTTGACACTGTGCCTCATGGGAACAGTCCAGCCCGAACTGCCAAGCCATGTCTTTCTTGGACCGGAATCAAGCATCCTAGGACCGGTTTCTGGCTATCAGCCGTCTTCAGCCAGGATAGCTTGACTCCAGTGGTGTGGAGAGCATGGGACTCACATCTGAGCATACCCATCCCACTCTAGGTGACAAATGCAAAAACAACAATTGATGGACAGAATGCAGAGCAATGTAATACATTCTCCCCAGTACAGAGCTCTGGGCCTAAATCCATCAATTTTTTTGCACTCCACACCACCCTCGTTCAGACATGGCCATATGCAAATCAGCCTTGACCCTGTGCCTCATGGGAACAGTCCAGCCCGAACTGCCAAGCCATATCTTTCCTGGACCGGAATCAAGCATCCTAGGACCAGTTTCTGGCTATCAGCCATCTTCAGCCAGGACAGCTTGACTCCAGTAGTGTGGAGAGCATGGGACTCAGGTCTGAGCATACCCATCCCACTCGGGGTGACAAATACAAAAACAACAATTGATGGACAGAATGCAGAACAATGTCATACATTCACCACAGTACAGAGATCTGGGCCTAAATCCAATGTTTTTTGCACTCCACACCACCCAAGTTCAGACATGGCCATATGCAAATCAGCCTTGAACCTGTGCCTCATGGGAACAGTCCAGCCCGAACTGCCAAGCCATGTCTTTCCTGGACCGGAATCAAGCGTCCTAGGACCGGTTTCTGGCTATCAGCCGTCTTCAGCCTGGATAGCTTGACTCCAGTGGTGTGGAGAGCATGGGACTCACGTCTGAGCATACCCATCCCACTCGGGGTAACAAATGCAAAAACAACAATTGCTGGACAGAATGCAGAACAATGTCATACATTCACCCCAGTATAGAGATCTGGGCCTAAATCCATTGTTTTTGTGCACTCCACACCACCCAGTTCAGACATGGCCATATGCAAATCAGCCTTGACACTGTGCCTCATGGGAACAGTCCAGCCCGAACTGCCAAGCCATGTCTTTCTTGGACCGGAATCAAGCATCCTAGGACCGGTTTCTGGCTATCAGCCATCTTCAGCCAGGATAGCTTGACTCCAGTGATGTGGAGAGCATGAGACTCACGTCTGAGCATACCCATCCCACTCGGGGTGACAAATGCAAAAACAACAATTGATGGACAGAATGCAGAACAATGTCATACATTCACCCCAGTATAGAGATCTGGGTCTAAATCCATTGTTTTTGTGCACTCCACACCACCCAGTTCAGACATGGCCATATGCAAATCAGCCTTGACACTGTGCCTCATGGGAACAGTCCAGCCCGAACTGCCAAGCCATGTCTTTCTTGGACCGGAATCAAGCATCCTAGGACCGGTTTCTGGCTATCAGCCGTCTTCAGCCAGGATAGCTTGACTCCATGGTGTGGAGAGCATGGGACTCACGTCTGAGCATTCCCATCCCACTCGGGGTGACAAATGCAAAAACAACAATTGATGGACAGAATGCAGAACAATGTCATACATTCACCCCAGTACAGAGATCTAGGCCTAAATACATCGTTTTTTTGCACTCCACACCACCCCAGTTCAGACATAGCCATATGCAAATCAGCCTTGACCCTGTGCCTCATGGGAACAGTCCAGCCCGAACTGCCAAGCCATGTCTTTCCTGGACTGGAATCAAGCATCCTAGGACCTCTTTCTGGCTATCAGCCGTCTTCATCCTGGATAGCTTGACTCCAGTGGTGTGGAGAGCATGGGACTCACGTCTGAGCATACCCATCCCATTCGGGGTGACAAATGTAAAAACAACAATTGATGGACAGAATGCAGAACAATGTCATACATTCACCCCAGTACAGAGATCTGGGCCTAAATCCATCGTTTTTGTGCACTCCACACCACCCCAGTTCTGACATGGCCATATGCAAATCTGCCTTGACCCTGTGCCTCATGGGAACAGTTCAGCCCGAACTGCCAAGCCATGTCTTTCCTGGACCGAAATCAAGCATCCTAGGACGAGTTTCTGGCTATCAGCCGTCTTTAGCCAGGATAGCTTGACTCCAGTGGTGTGGAGAGCATGGGACTCACGTCTGAGCATACCCATCCCACTCTAGGTGACAAATGCAAAAACAACAATTGATGGACAGAATGCAGTGCAATGTAATACATTCTCCCCAGTACAGAGCTCTGGGCCTAAATCCATCATTTTTTTTGCACTCCACACCACCCTCGTTCAGACATGGCCATATGCAAATCAGCCTTGACCCTGTGCCTCATGGGAACAGTCCAGCCCGAACTGCCAAGCCATGTCTTTCCTGGACCGGAATCAAGCATCCTAGGACCAGTTTCTGGCTATCAGCCATCTTCAGCCAGGACAGCTTGACTCCAGTAGTGTGGAGAGCATGGGACTCACGTCTGAGCATACCCATCCCACTCGGGGTGACAAATACAAAAACAACAATTGATGGACAGAATGCAGAACAATGTCATACATTCACCACAGTACAGAGATCTGGGCCTAAATCCATTGTTTTTTGCACTCCACACCACCCCAGTTCAGACATGGCCATATGCAAATCAGCCTTGAACCTGTGCCTCATGGGAACAGTCCAGCCCGAACTGCCAAGCCATGTCTTTCCTGGACCGGAATCAAGCGTCCTAGGACCGGTTTCTGGCTATCAGCCGTCTTCAGCCTGGATAGCTTGACTCCAGTGGTGTGGAGAGCATTGGGACTCAAGTCTGAGCATACCCATCCCACTCGGGGTAACAAATGCAAAAACAACAATTGCTGGACAGAATGCAGAACAATGTCATACATTCACCCTAGTATAGAGATCTGGGCCTAAATCCATTGTTTTTGTGCACTCCACACCACCCAGTTCAGACATGGCCATATGCAAATCAGCCTTGACACTGTGCCTCATGGGAACAGTCCAGCCCGAACTGCCAAGCCATGTCTTTCTTGGACCGGAATCAAGCATCCTAGGACCGGTTTCTGGCTATCAGCCATCTTCAGCCAGGATAGCTTGACTCCATGGTGTGGAGAGCATGGGACTCACGTCTGAGCATACCCATCCCACTCGGGGAGACAAATGCAAAAACATCAATTGATGGACAGAATGCAGAACAATGTCATACATTCACCCCAGTACAGAGATCTGGGCCTAAATACATTGTTTTTTTTGCACTCCACACCACCCCAGTTCAGACATAGCCATATGCAAATCAGCCTTGACCCTGTGCCTCATGGGAACAGTCCAGCCCGAACTGCCAAGCCATGTCTTTCCTGGACCGGAATCAAGCACCTTGGACCTGTTTCTGGCTATCAGCCGTCTTCATCCTGGATAGCTTGACTCCAGTGGTGTGGAGAGCATGGGACTCACGTCTGAGCATACCCATCCCACTCGGGGTGACAAATGCAAATACAACAATTGATGGACAGAATGCAGAACAATGTCTCACATTCACCCCAGTACAGAGATCTGGGCCTAAATCCATCGTTTTTGTGCACTCCATACCACCCTAGTTCAGACATGGCCATATGCAAATCAGCCTTGACTCTGTGCCTCATGGGAACAGTTCACCCCGAACTGCCAAGCCATGTCTTTCCTGGACGGAATCAAGCATCCTAGGACCGGTTTCTGGCTATCAGCTGTCTTCAGCCAGGATAGCTTGACTCCAGTGGTGTGGAGAGCATGGGACTCAGGTCTGAGTATACCCATCCTACTCGGGGTGACAAATGCAAAAACAACAATTGATGGACAGAATGCAGAACAATGTCATACATTCACCCGAGTACAGAGATCTGGGCCTAAATCCATTGTTTTTTTACCTCCACACCACCCCAGTTCAGACATGGCCATATGCAAATCATCCATGACCCTGTGCCTCATGGGAACAGTCCAGCCTGAACTGCCAAGCCATGTCTTTCCTGGACAAGAATCAAGCATCCTAGGACCGGTTTCTGGCTATCAGCCATCTTCAGCCAGGATAGATTGACTCCAGTGGTGTGGAGAGCATGGGACTCACGTCTGAGCATACCCATCCCACTCGGGGTGAGGAATTCAAAAACAACAATTGATGGACAGAATGCAGAACAATGTCATACATTCACCCTAGTACAGAGATCTGGGCCTAAATCCATCTTTTTTTGCACTCCACACCACCCCAGTTCAGACATGGCCATATGCAAATCAGCCTTGAACCTGTGCCTCATGGGAACAGTCCAGCCCGAACTGCCAAGCCATGTCTTTCTTGGACCAGAATGAAGCATCCTAGGACCGGTTTCTGGCTATCAGCCGTCTTCAGCCAGGATAGCTTGACTCCATGGTGTGGAGAGCATGGGACTCAAGTCTGAGCATACCCATCCCTCTCGGGGTGACAAATGCAAAAACAACAATTGATGGACAGAATGCAGAACAATGTCATACATTCACCCCAGTACAGAGATCTGGGCCTAAATACATCGTTTTTTTGCACTCCACACCACCCAGTTCAGACATGGCCATATGCAAATCAGCCTTGACCCTGTGCCTCATGGGAACAGTCCAGCCCGAACTGCCAAGCCATGTCTTTCCTAAACCGGAATCAAGCATCCTAGGACCGGTTTCTGGCTATCAGCCGTCTTCAGCCAGGATAGCTTGACTCCAGTGGTGTGGAGAGCATGGGACTCACGTCTGAGCATACCCATCCCACTCGGGGTGACAAATGCAAAAACAACAATTGATGGACAGAATGCAGAACAATGTCATACTTTCACCCCAGTACAGAGATCTGGGCCTAAATCCATCGTTTTTTTGCACTCCACACCACCCAGTTCAGACATGGCCATATGCAAATCAGCCTTGACACTGTGCCTCATGGGAACAGTCCAGCCCGAACTGCCAAGCCATGTCTTTCTTGGACCGGAATCAAGCATCCTAGGACCGGTTTCTGGCTATCAGCTGTCTTCAGCCAGGATAGCTTGACTCCATGGTGTGGAGAGCATGGGACTCAAGTCTGAGCATACCCATCCCACTCGGGGTGACAAATGCAAAAACAACAATTGATGGACAGAATGCAGAACAATGTCATACATTCACCCGAGTACAGAGATCTGGGCCTAAATACATCGTTTTTTTGCACTCCACACCACCCCAGTTCAGACATAGCCATATGCAAATCAGCCTTGACCCTGTGCCTCATGGGAACAGTCCAGGCCGAACTGCCAAGCCATGTCTTTCCTGGACCGGAATCAAGCATCCTAGGACCAGTTTCTGGCTATCAGCCATCTTCAGCCAGGACAGCTTGACTCCAGTAGTGTGGAGAGCATGGGACTCACGTCTGAGCATACCCATCCCACTCGGGGTGACAAATACAAACAAGCATTAGAAATGCAATAGGTCTCGCAGCATTAGAGTTAGTGCTTTTAGAATTGTTTATGGGTTTTTTTGTAAATCTTTAGCATGAGGTTGAGGGTGAGTGAGGGTGAGTGAGGGTGAGGGGTTGAGGGTGAGGGAGGGTGAGGCTGAGGGGTTGAGGGTGAGCGTGAGTGAGGGTGAGGGTGAGTAAGGGGTTGAGGGTGAGGGGTTGAGGGTGAGTGAGGGTGAGGGGTTGAGGGTGGGTGAGGGGTTGAGGGTGAGTGAGGGTGAGGAGTTGAGGGTGAGTGAGGGTGAGGGTGAGTGAGGGTGAGGGTGAGTGAGGGTGAGTGAGGGTGAGTGAGGGTGAGTGAGGGTGGGTGAGTGTGAGTGTGAGTGAGGGTGAGTGGGGGTGAGTGTGGGTGAGTGTGGGTGAGGGTGAGGGATTGAGGGTGAGGGGTTGAGGGTGAGTGAGGGTGAGGGGTTGAGGGTGAGTGAGGGTGAGGGGTTGAGGGTGAGTGAGGGTGAGGGAGGGTGAGGGGTTGAGGGTGAGGGATTGAGGGTGAGTGGGGGTGTGTGAGGGTGAGGGGTTGAGGGTGAGTGAGGGTGAAGGTGAGTGAGGGTGAGGGTGAGTGAGGGTGGGTGAGTGTGAGTGAGGGTGAGTGTGGGTGAGTGAGGGTGAGGGATTGAGGGTGAGGGGTTGAGGGTGGGTGAGGGGTTGAGGGTGAGTGAGGGTGAGGGTGAGTGAGGGTGAGGGGTTGGGGGTGAGGGGTTGAGGGTGAGTGGGGGTGAGTGAGGGTGAGGGATTGAGGGTGAGTGAGGGTGAGGGGTTGAGGGTGAGTGAGGATGAGGGGTTGAGGGTGGGTGAGGGTGAGTGAGGGTGAGTGTGAGTGAGGGTGAGGGTGAGTGAGGGTGAGGGTGAGTGAAGGTGGGTGAGGGTGAGGGGTTGAGGGTGATTGAGGGTGAGGCGTTGAGGGTGAGTGAGGGTGAGGGGTTGAGGGTGAGTGAAGGTGAGGGTGAGGGTGAGTGAGGGTGAGGGGTTGAGGGTGAGTGAGGGTGAGGGGTTGAGGGTGAGTGAGGATGAGTGAGAGTGAGGGTGAGTGAGGGGTTGAGGGTGAGGGGTTGAGGGTGAGTGAGGGTGAGGGGTTGAGGGTGAGTGAGGGTGAGGTGTTGAGGGTGAGTGAGGGTGAGGTGTTGAGGGTGAGTGAGGGTGAGGGTGAGGGGTTGAGGGTGAGTGAGGGTGAGGGTAGGTGAGGGGTTGAGGGTGAGTGAGGGTGAGGGGTTGAGGGTGAGTGAGGGTGAAGGTGAGTGAGGGTGAGGGTGAGTGAGGGTGGGTGAGTGTGAGTGAGGGTGAGTGTGGGTGAGTGTGGGTGAGTGTGGGTGAGTGAGGGTGAGGGATTGAGGGTGAGGGGTTGAGGGTGGGCGAGGGGTTGAGGGTGAGTGAGGGTGAGGGTGAGTGAGGGTGAGGGGTTGAGGGTGAGAGGGTAGGTATTTTGGGATGCGAGGTGACACCGCCACGAGACCTTGTCATAAATGCATAAAAACATATCCCTATAAAAAGAAAACAAAACACGAGATAAACAACATCCCTTAAGGAAAGTTACGTGCTGTGAGCCGCGGGGAGGGCTGTCGGAAACACCTACGGAACTGACATTTTAGAAACGCGTGGGCTGCAGGAAGGTCCCCCGGCACCTTGCAGAACAGAGCCTGCTTGTGATTGTGAACAGTGTGTGGTCGAATCTGCCCTCCAGCGGAAGGAACGCATCACATTGTAAATGCACGCAGCAGGGGGCGTCATGATTACCAGAGTGGGCACAATAGCACCGGAATACCACCTATGGAGGGGTGGGGGCAGTCTGATTCTATCAGGCAGCCCCCTGCAGGTGCTGCGTGGGGTGGGGCTTGAACTACAGGCCGGGGAGCTTTGTGTACTGTGCTTGTGTGACTACTTTCAGTAAAAAAAAAGGTTATTCTACTGTTTGTCCTTTAGACGATCCGGGGAGGGTAGAGGGGAGCTATTTATTAACCAAGGCGTCGGCGGGGGGTCTGGCCCTGAACCCCAGGGCCGTCCCAGTGCAGTTTGCGCATCACCTCGAATGCTGTTCATGCAGCTTCAGACCCGGAACTGGCCTGCCCCGTCTGGTCTGAGATATTGGCTCAGTCCGCTTTCTCTTTACAAGTGGTAACAAGAAAGGGTGGAGGGGGCAGGGGAGGAGGGGTCCGGGGAGGAGGGAAGGGCCAGAGGGACTTGATGGGAGTGGTGGGGGGGAGGGGGAGGGTATAGAGAGGGAGAGGAGGAGAGACAGGACAGGGGCAAGCAGCAGAGACACGGCGGGTAAAATAAACAAACAAGCCTTTCACCGTAACACGGCGGGCAGGGGAGGGGGCGGAGAGGGGAGAGGTGCGACACGGCAGGCAGGCAGGGGAGGAGAGTAGGAGGAGGAGGGGGGAGGAGAGTAGGGGAGGCACGGCCTAGCGGCAGGCAGGCAGGGGAGGAGAGGAGGAGGGGGGAGGAGAGTAGGGGAGGCACGGCCTAGCGGCCGTGCAATCAAGTAGTGAGGGGGCGGAGCTGGGGGAGGCTGTGAGAGAGAGTAGGCAAGGCAGGCGGCTGGGGGCATGTGCACGCGCATTTAAGCTCAATGCGCATGCGCATTGAGCTTAAATTTCTCGTGCACTGCAAGGAATCGCCACGATTCCTTGCAAGTTGGATAAAGAGTCGATAAGCCCCCATAGTCTCGCTTGCTCGATGCGCATGCGCATCGACAGGCGAGACCTAAACAACAATTGATGGACAGAATGCAGAACAATGTCATACATTCACCACAGTACAGAGATCTGGGCCTAAATCCATCATTTTTTTGCACTCCACACCACCCCAGTTCAGACATGGCCATATGCAAATCAGCCTTGAACCTGTGCCTCATGGGAACAGTCCAGCCCGAACTGCCAAGCCATGTCTTTCCTGGACCGGAATCAAGCATCCTAGGACCGGTTTCTGGCTATCAGCCGTCTTCAGCCTGGATAGCTTGACTCCAGTGGTGTGGAGAGCATGGGACTCACGTCTGAGCATACCCATCCCACTCGGGGTGACAAATGCAAAAACAACAATTGATGGATAGAATGCAGAACAATGTCATGCATTCACCCCAGTATAGAGATCTGGGCCTAATCCATTGTTTTTGTGCACTCCACACCACCCAGTTCAGACATGGCCATATGCAAATCAGCCTTGACACTGTGCCTCATGGGAACAGTCCAGCCCAAACTGCCAAGCCATGTCTTTCTTGGACCGGAATCAAGCATCCTAGGACCGGTTTCTGGCTATCAGCCGTCTTCAGCCAGGATAGCTTGACTCCATGGTGTGGAGAGCATGGGACTCACGTCTGAGCATTCCCATCCCACTCGGGGTGACAAATACAAAAACAACAATTGATGGACAGAATGCAGAACAATGTCATATATTCACCCCAGTACAGAGATCTGGGCCTAAATACATCGTTTTTTTGCACTCCACACCACCCCAGTTCAGACATAGCCATATGCAAATCAGCCTTGACCCTGTGCCTCATGGGAACAGTCCAGCCCGAACTGCCAAGCCATGTCTTTCCTGGACTGGAATCAAGCATCCTAGGACCTGTTTATGGCTATCAGCCGTCTTCATCCTGGATAGCTTGACTCCAGTGGTGTGGAGAGCATGGGACTCACGTCTGAGCATACCCATCCCATTCGGGGTGACAAATGCAAAAACAACAATTGATGGACAGAATGCAGAACAATGTCATACATTCAACCCAGTACAGAGATCTGGGCCTAAATCCATCGTTTTTGTGCACTCCACACCACCCCAGTTCAGACATGGCCATATGCAAATCTGCCTTGACCCTGTGCCTCATGGGAACAGTTCAGCCCGAACTGCCAAGCCATGTCTTTCCTGGACCGGAATCAAGCATCCTAGGACGAGTTTCTGGCTATCAGCCGCCTTTAGCCAGGATAGCTTGACTCCAGTGGTGTGGAGAGCATGGGACTCACGTCTGAGCATACCCATCCCACTCTAGGTGACAAATGCAAAAACAACAATTGATGGACAGAATGCAAAGCAATGTAATACATTCTCCCCAGTACAGAGCTCTGGGCCTAAATCCATCAATTTTTTTGCACTCCACACCACCCTCGTTCAGACATGGCCATATGCAAATTAGCCTTTACCCTGTGCCTCATGGGAACAGTCCAGCCCGAACTGCCAAGCCATGTCTCTCCTGGACCGGAATCAAGCATCCTAGGACCAGTTTCTGGCTATCAGCCATCTTCAGCCAGGACAGCTTGACTACAGTAGTGTGGAGAGCATGGGACTCACGTCTGAGCAAACCCATCCCACTCAGGGTGACAAATACAAAAACAACAATTGATGGACAGAATGCAGAACAATGTCATACATTCACCACAGTACAGAGATCTGGGCCTAAATCCATCGTTTTTTTGCACTCCACACCACCCCAGTTCAGACATGGCCATATGCAAATCAGCCTTGAACCTGTGCCTCATGGGAACAGTCCAGCCCGAACTGCCAAGCCATGTCTTTCCTGGACCGGAATCAAGCATCCTAGGACCGGTTTCTGGCTATCAGCCGTCTTCAGCCTGGATAGCTTGACTCCAGTGGTGTGGAGAGCATGGGACTCACGTCTGAGCATACCCATCCCACTCGGGGTGACAAATTCAAAAACAAAAATTGATGGACAGAATGCAGAACAATGTCATACATTCACCCCAGTATAGAGATCTGGGCCTAAATCCATTGTTTTTGTGCACTCCACACCACCCAGTTCAGACATGGCCATATGCAAATCAGCCTTGACACTGTGCCTCATGGGAACAGTCCAGCCCGAACTGCCAAGCCATGTCTTTCTTGGACCAGAATCAAGCATCCTAGGACCGGTTTCTGGCTATCAGCCGTCTTCAGCCAGGATAGCTTGACTCCACGGTGTGGAGAGCATGGGACTCACGTCTGAGCATACCCATCCCACTCGGGGAGACAAATGCAAAAACATCAATTGATGGACAGAATGCAGAACAATGTCATACATTCACCCCAGTACAGAGATCTGAGCCTAAATACATTGTTTTTTTGCACTCCACACCACCCCAGTTCAGACATAGCCATATGCAAATCAGCCTTGACCCTGTGACTCATGGGAACAGTCCAGCCCGAACTGCCAAGCCATGTCTTTCCTGGACCGGAATCAAGCATCCTAGGACCTGTTTCTGGCTATCAGCCGTCTTCAGCCAGGATAGCTTGACTCCATGGTGTGGAGAGCATGGGACTCACGTCTGAGCATTCCCATCCCACTCGGGGTGACAAATACAAAAACAACAATTGATGGACAGAATGCAGAACAATGTCATACATTCACCCCAGTACAGAGATCTGGGCCTAAATACATCGTTTTTTTGCACTCCACACCACCCCAGTTCAGACATAGCCATATGCAAATCAGCCTTGACCCTGTGCCTCATGGGAACAGTCCAGCCCGAACTGCCAAGCCATGTCTTTCCTGGACTGGAATCAAGCATCCTAGGACCTGTTTATGGCTATCAGCCGTCTTCATCCTGGATAGCTTGACTCCAGTGGTGTGGAGAGCATGGGACTCACGTCTGAGCATACCCATCCCATTCGGGGTGACAAATGCAAAAACAACAATTGATGGACAGAATGCAGAACAATGTCATACATTCAACCCAGTACAGAGATCTGGGCCTAAATCCATCGTTTTTGTGCACTCCACACCACCCCAGTTCAGACATGGCCATATGCAAATCTGCCTTGACCCTGTGCCTCATGGGAACAGTTCAGCCCGAACTGCCAAGCCATGTCTTTCCTGGACCGGAATCAAGCATCCTAGGACGAGTTTCTGGCTATCAGCCGCCTTTAGCCAGGATAGCTTGACTCCAGTGGTGTGGAGAGCATGGGACTCACGTCTGAGCATACCCATCCCACTCTAGGTGACAAATGCAAAAACAACAATTGATGGACAGAATGCAAAGCAATGTAATACATTCTCCCCAGTACAGAGCTCTGGGCCTAAATCCATCAATTTTTTTGCACTCCACACCACCCTCGTTCAGACATGGCCATATGCAAATTAGCCTTTACCCTGTGCCTCATGGGAACAGTCCAGCCCGAACTGCCAAGCCATGTCTCTCCTGGACCGGAATCAAGCATCCTAGGACCAGTTTCTGGCTATCAGCCATCTTCAGCCAGGACAGCTTGACTACAGTAGTGTGGAGAGCATGGGACTCACGTCTGAGCAAACCCATCCCACTCAGGGTGACAAATACAAAAACAACAATTGATGGACAGAATGCAGAACAATGTCATACATTCACCACAGTACAGAGATCTGGGCCTAAATCCATCGTTTTTTTGCACTCCACACCACCCCAGTTCAGACATGGCCATATGCAAATCAGCCTTGAACCTGTGCCTCATGGGAACAGTCCAGCCCGAACTGCCAAGCCATGTCTTTCCTGGACCGGAATCAAGCATCCTAGGACCGGTTTCTGGCTATCAGCCGTCTTCAGCCTGGATAGCTTGACTCCAGTGGTGTGGAGAGCATGGGACTCACGTCTGAGCATACCCATCCCACTCGGGGTGACAAATTCAAAAACAAAAATTGATGGACAGAATGCAGAACAATGTCATACATTCACCCCAGTATAGAGATCTGGGCCTAAATCCATTGTTTTTGTGCACTCCACACCACCCAGTTCAGACATGGCCATATGCAAATCAGCCTTGACACTGTGCCTCATGGGAACAGTCCAGCCCGAACTGCCAAGCCATGTCTTTCTTGGACCGGAATCAAGCATCCTAGGACCGGTTTCTGGCTATCAGCCGTCTTCAGGCAGGATAGCTTGACTCCACGGTGTGGAGAGCATGGGACTCACGTCTGAGCATACCCATCCCACTCGGGGAGACAAATGCAAAAACATCAATTGATGGACAGAATGCAAAGCAATGTAATACATTCTCCCCAGTACAGAGCTCTGGGCCTAAATCCATCAATTTTTTTGCACTCCACACCACCCTCGTTCAGACATGGCCATATGCAAATCAGCCTTTACCCTGTGCCTCATGGGAACAGTCCAGCCCGAACTGCCAAGCCATGTCTCTCCTGGACCGGAATCAAGCATCCTAGGACCAGTTTCTCACTATCAGCCATCTTCAGCCAGGACAGCTTGACTACAGTAGTGTGGAGAGCATGGGACTCACGTCTGAGCAAACCCATCCCACTCGGGGTGACAAATTCAAAAACAACAATTGATGGACAGAATGCAGAACAATGTCATACATTCACCCCAGTATAGAGATCTGGGCCTAAATCCATTGTTTTTGTGCACTCCACACCACCCAGTTCAGACATGGCCATATGCAAATCAGCCTTGACACTGTGCCTCATGGGAACAGTCCAGCCCGAACTGCCAAGCCATGTCTTTCTTGGACCAGAATCAAGCATCCTAGGACCGGTTTCTGGCTATCAGCCGTCTTCAGCCAGGATAGCTTGACTCCACGGTGTGGAGAGCATGGGACTCACGTCTGAGCATACCCATCCCACTCGGGGAGACAAATGCAAAAACATCAATTGATGGACAGAATGCAGAACAATGTCATACATTCACCCCAGTACAGAGATCTGAGCCTAAATACATTGTTTTTTTGCACTCCACACCACCCCAGTTCAGACATAGCCATATGCAAATCAGCCTTGACCCTGTGACTCATGGGAACAGTCCAGCCCGAACTGCCAAGCCATGTCTTTCCTGGACCGGAATCAAGCATCCTAGGACCTGTTTCTGGCTATCAGCCGTCTTCATCCTGGATAGCTTGACTCCAGAGGTGTGGAGAGCATGGGACTCACGTCTGAGCAAACCCATCCCATTCGGGGTGACAAATGCAAAAACAACAATTGATGGACAGAATGCAGAACAATGTCATACATTCACCCCAGTACAGAGATCTGGGCCTAAATCCATCGTTTTTGTGCACTCCACACCACCCCAGTTCAGACATGGCCATATGCAAATCTGCCTTGACCCTGTGCCTCATGGGAACAGTTCAGCCCTAACTGCCAAGCCATGTCTTTCCTGGACCGGAATCAAGCATCCTAGGACCTGTTTCTGGCTATCAGCCGTCTTCATCCTGGATAGCTTGACTCCAGAGGTGTGGAGAGCATGGGACTCACGTCTGAGCAAACCCATCCCATTCGGGGTGACAAATGCAAAAACAACAATTGATGGACAGAATGCAGAACAATGTCATACATTCACCACAGTACAGAGATCTGGGCCTAAATCCATCGTTTTTTTGCACTCCACACCACCCCAGTTCAGACATGGCCATATGCAAATCAGCCTTGAACCTGTGCCTCATGGGAACAGTCCAGCCCGAACTGCCAAGCCATGTCTTTCCTGGACCGGAATCAAGCATCCTAGGACCGGTTTCTGGCTATCAGCCGTCTTCAGCCTGGATAGCTTGACTCCAGTGGTGTGGAGAGCATGGGACTCACGTCTGAGCATACCCATCCCATTCGGGGTGACAAATTCAAAAACAACAATTGATGGACAGAATGCAGAACAATGTCATACATTCACCCCAGTATAGAGATCTGGGCCTAAATCCATTGTTTTTGTGCACTCCACACCACCCAGTTCAGACATGGCCATATGCAAATCAGCCTTGACACTGTGCCTCATGGGAACAGTCCAGCCCGAACTGCCAAGCCATGTCTTTCTTGAACCGGAATCAAGCATCCTAGGACCGGTTTCTGGCTATCAGTCGTCTTCAGCCAGGATAGCTTGACTCCACGGTGTGGAGAGCATGGGACTCACGTCTGAGCATACCCATCCCACTCGGGGAGACAAATGCAAAAACATCAATTGATGGACAGAATGCAGAACAATGTCATACATTCACCCCAGTACAGAGATCTGGGCCTAAATACATTGTTTTTTTGCACTCCACACCACCCCAGTTCAGACATAGCCATATGCAAATCAGCCTTGACCCTGTGCCTCATGGGAACAGTCCAGCCCGAACTGCCAAGCCGTGTCTTTCCTGGACCGGAATCAAGCATCCTAGGACCTGTTTCTGGCTATCAGCCGTCTTCATCCTGGATAGCTTGACTCCAGAGGTGTGGAGAGCATGGGACTCACGTCTGAGCAAACCCATCCCATTCGGGGTGACAAATGCAAAAACAACAATTGATGGACAGAATGCAGAACAATGTCATACATTCACCCCAGTACAGAGATCTGGGCCTAAATCCATCGTTTTTGTGCACTCCACACCACCCCAGTTCAGACATGGCCATATGCAAATCTGCCTTGACCCTGTGCCTCATGGGAACAGTTCAGCCCTAACTGCCAAGCCATGTCTTTCCTGGACCGGAATCAAGCACCCTAGGACCGGTTTCTGGCTATCAGCCGCATTCAGCCAGGATAGCTTGACTCCAGTGGTGTGGAGAGCATGGGACTCACGTTTGAGCATAACCATCCCACTCTAGGTGACCAATGCAAAAACAACAATTGATGGACAGAATGCAGAGCAATGTAATACATTCTCCCCAGTACAAAGCTCTGGGCCTAAATCCATCAATTTTTTTGCACTCCACACCACCCTCGTTCAGACATGGCCATATGCAAATCAGCCTTGACCCTGTGCCTCATGGGACCAGTCCAGCCCGAACTGCCAAGCCATGTCTTTCCTGGACCGGAATCAAGCATCCTAGAACCGGTTTCTGGCTTTCAGCCATCTTCAGCCAGGACAGCTTGACTCCAGTAGTGTGGAGAGCATGGGACTCACGTCTGAGCATACCCATCCAACTCGGGGTGACAAATACAAAAACAACAATTGATGGACAGAATGCAGAACAATGTCATACATTCACCCCAGTACAGAGATCTAGGCCTAAATCCATCGTTTTTTTACACTCCACACCACCCCAGTTCAGAAATGGCCACATGCAAATCAGCCTTGAACCTGTGCCTCATGGGAACAGTCCAGCCCGAACTGCCAAGCCATGTCTTTCCTGGACCGGAATCAAGCATCCTAGGACCGGTTTCTGGCTATCAGCCGTCTTCAGCCTGGATAGCTTGACTCCAGTGGTGTGGAGAGCATGGGACTCACGTCTGAGCATACCCATCCCACTCGGGGTGACAAATGCAAAAACAACAATTGATGGACAGAATGCAGAACAATGTCATACATTCACCCCAGTACAGAGATCTGGGCCTAAATCCAGTGTTTTTGTGCACTCCACACCACCCAGTTCAGACATGGCCATATGCAAATCAGCCTTGACCCTGTGCCTCATGGGAACAGTCCTGCCCGAACTGCCAAGCCATGTCTTTCCTGGACCGGAATCAAGCATCCTAGGACCGGTTTCTGGCTATCAGCCGTCTTCAGCCAGGATAGCTTGACTCCAGTGGTGTGGAGAGCATGGGACTCACGTCTGATCATACCCATCCCACTCGGGGTGACAAATGCAAAAACAACAATTGATGGACAGAATGCAGAACAATGTCATACATTCACGTCAGTACAGAGATCTGGGCCTAAATCCATCGTTTTTGTGCACTCCACATCACCCCAGTTCAGACATGGCCATATGCAAATCTGCCTTGACCCTGTGCCTCATGGGAACAGTTCAGCCCGAACTGCCAAGCCATGTCTTTCCTGGACCGGAATCAAGCATCCTAGGACGAGTTTCGGGCTATCAGCCGCCTTTAGCCAGGATAGCTTGACTCCAGTGGTGTGGAGAGCATGGGACTCACGTCTGAGCATACCCATCCCACTCTAGGTGACAAATGCAAAAACAACAATTGATGGACAGAACGCAGAGCAATGTAATACATTCTCCCCAGTACAGAGCTCTGGGCCTAAATCCATCAATTTTTTTGCACTCCACACCACCCTCGTTCAGACATGGCCATATGCAAATCAGCCTTGACCCTGTGCCTCATGGGAACAATCCAGCCCGAACTGCCAAGCCATGTCTTTCCTGGACCGGAATCAAGCATCCTAGGACCAGTTCCTGGCTATCAGCCATCTTCAGCCAGGACAGCTTGACTCCAGTAGTGTGGAGAGCATGGGACTCAAGTCTGAGCATACCCATCCCACTCGGGGTGACAAATACAAAAAGAACAATTGATGGACAGAATGCAGAACAATGTCATACATTCACCACAGTACAGAGATCTGAGCCTAAATCCATCGTTTTTTTGCACTCCACACCACCCCAGTTCAGACATGGCCATATGCAAATCAGCCTTGAACCTGTGCCTCATGGGAACAGTCCAGCCCGAACTGCCAAGCCATGTCTTTCCTGGACCGGAATCAAGCATCCTAGGGCCCGTTTCTGGCTATCAGCCGTCTTCAGCCTGGATAGCTTGACTCCAGTGGTGTGGAGAGCATGGGACTCACGTCTGAGCATACCCATCCCACTCGGGGTAACAAATGCAAAAACAACAATTGCTGGACAGAATGCAGAACAATGTCATACATTCACCCCAGTATAGAGATCTGGGCCTAAATCCATTGTTTTTGTGCACTCCACACCACCCAGTTCAGACATGGCCATATGCAAATGAGCCTTGACACTGTGCCTCATGGGAACAGTCCAGCCCGAACTGCCAAGCCATGTCTTTCTTCGACCGGAATCAAGCATCCTAGTACCGGTTTCTGGCTATTAGCCATCTTCAGCCAGGATAGCTTGACTCCAGTGGTGTGGAGAGCATGGGACTCACGTCTGAGCATACCCATCCCACTCGGGGTGACAAATGCAAAAACAACAATTGATGGACAGAATGCAGAACAATGTCATACATTCACCCCAGTATAGAGATCTGGGTCTAAATCCATTGTTTTTGTGCACTCCACACCACCCAGTTCAGACATGGCCATATGCAAATCAGCCTTGACACTGTGCCTCATGGGAACAGTCCAGCCCGAACTGCCAAGCCATGTCTTTCTTGGACCGGAATCAAGCATCCTATGACCGGTTTCTGGCTATCAGCCGTCTTCAGCCAGGATAGCTTGACTCCATGGTGTGGAGAGCATGGGACTCACGTCTGAGCATTCCCATCCCACTCGGGGTGACAAATGCAAAAACAACAATTGATGGACAGAATGCAGAACAATGTCATACATTCACCCCAGTACAGAGATCTGGGCCTAAATCCATCGTTTTTGTGCACTCCACACCACCCCAGTTCTGACATGGCCATATGCAAATCTGCCTTGACCCTGTGCCTCATGGGAACAGTCCAGCCCGAACTGCCAAGCCATGTCTTTCCTGGACTGGAATCAAGCATCCTAGGACCTCTTTATGGCTATCAGCCGTCTTCATCCTGGATAGCTTGACTCCAGTGGTGTGGAGAGCATGGGACTCACGTCTGAGCATACCCATCCCATTCGGGGTGACAAATGCAAAAACAACAATTGATGGACAGAATGCAGAACAATGTCATACATTCACCCCAGTACAGAGATCTGGGCCTAAATCCATCGTTTTTGTGCACTCCACACCACCCCAGTTCTGACATGGCCATATGCAAATCTGCCTTGACCCTGTGCCTCATGGGAACAGTTCAGCCCGAACTGCCAAGCCATGTCTTTCCTGGACCGAAATCAAGCATCCTAGGACGAGTTTCTGGCTATCAGCCGTCTTTAGCCAGGATAGCTTGACTCCAGTGGTGTGGAGAGCATGGGACTCACGTCTGAGCATACCCATCCCACTCTAGGTGACAAATGCAAAAACAACAATTGATGGACAGAATGCAGTGCAATGTAATACATTCTCCCCAGTACAGAGCTCTGGGCCTAAATCCATCAATTTTTTTGCACTCCACACCACCCTCGTTCAGACATGGCCATATGCAAATCAGCCTTGACCCTGTGCCTCATGGGAACAGTCCAGCCCAAACTGCCAAGCCATGTCTTTCCTGGACCGGAATCAAGCATCCTAGGACCAGTTTCTGGCTATCAGCCATCTTCAGCCAGGACAGCTTGACTCCAGTAGTGTGGAGAGCATGGGACTCACGTCTGACCATACCCATCCCACTCGGGGTGACAAATACAAAAACAACAATTGATGGACAGAATGCAGAACAATGTCATACATTCACCACAGTACAGAGATCTGGGCCTAAATCCATTGTTTTTTGCACTCCACACCACCCCAGTTCAGACATGGCCATATGCAAATCAGCCTTGAACCTGTGCCTCATGGGAACAGTCCAGCCCGAACTGCCAAGCCATGTCTTTCCTGGACCGGAATCAAGCGTCCTAGGACCGGTTTCTGGCTATCAGCCGTCTTCAGCCTGGATAGCTTGACTTCAGTGGTGTGGAGAGCATGGGACTCACGTCTGAGCATACCCATCCCACTCGGGGTAACAAATGCAAAAACAACAATTGCTGGACAGAATGCAGAACAATGTCATACATTTACCCCATGATAGAGATCTGGGCCTAAATCCATTGTTTTTGTGCACTCCACACCACCCAGTTCAGACATGGCCATATGCAAATCAGCCTTGACACTGTGCCTCATGGGAACAGTCCAGCCCGAACTGCCAAGCCATGTCTTTCTTGGACCGGAATCAAGCATCCTAGGACCGGTTTCTGGCTATCAGCCATCTTCAGCCAGGATAGCTTGACTCCATGGTGTGGAGAGCATGGGACTCACGTCTGAGCATACCCATCCCACTCGGGGAGACAAATGCAAAAACATCAATTGATGGACAGAATGCAGAACAATGTCATACATTCACCCCAGTACAGAGATCTGGGCCTAAATACATTGTTTTTTTTGCACTCCACACCACCCCAGTTCAGACATAGCCATATGCAAATCAGCCTTGACCCTGTGCCTCATGGGAACAGTCCAGCCCGAACTGCCAAGCCATGTCTTTCCTGGACCGGAATCAAGCATCCTAGGACCTGTTTCTGACTATCAGCCGTCTTCATCCTGGATAGCTTGACTCCAGTGGTGTGGAGAGCATGGGACTCACGTCTGAGCATACCCATCCCACTCGGGGTGACAAATGCAAATACAACAATTGATGGACAGAATGCAGAACAATGTCTCACATTCACCCCAGTACAGAGATCTGGGCCTAAATCCATCGTTTTTGTGCACTCCATACCACCCTTGTTCAGACATGGCCATATGCAAATCAGCCTTGACTCTGTGCCTCATGGGAACAGTTCACCCCGAACTGCCAAGCCATGTCTTTCCTGGACGGAATCAAGCATCCTAGGACCGGTTTCTGGCTATCAGCTGTCTTTAGCCAGGATAGCTTGACTCCAGTGGTGTGGAGAGCATGGGACTCAGGTCTGAGTATACCCATCCTACTCGGGGTGACAAATGCAAAATCAACAATTGATGGACAGAATGCAGAACAATGTCATACATTCACCCCAGTACAGAGATCTGGGCCTAAATCCATTGTTTTTTTACCTCCACACCACCCCAGTTCAGACATGGCCATATGCAAATCATCCATGACCCTGTGCCTCATGGGAACAGTCCAGCCTGAACTGCCAAGCCATGTCTTTCCTGGACAAGAATCAAGCATCCTAGGACCGGTTTCTGGCTATCAGCCATCTTCAGCCAGGATAGATTGACTCCAGTGGTGTGGAGAGCATGGGACTCACGTCTGAGCATACCCATCCCACTCGGGGTGAGGAATTCAAAAACAACAATTGATGGACAGAATGCAGAACAATGTCATACATTCACCCTAGTACAGAGATCTGGGCCTAAATCCATCTTTTTTTGCACTCCACACCACCCCAGTTCAGACATGGCCATATGCAAATCAGCCTTGAACCTGTGCCTCATGGGAACAGTCCAGCCCGAACTGCCAAGCCATGTCTTTCTTGGACCAGAATGAAGCATCCTAGGACCGGTTTCTGGCTATCAGCCGTCTTCAGCCAGGATAGCTTGACTCCATGGTGTGGAGAGCATGGGACTCAAGTCTGAGCATACCCATCCCACTCGGGGTGACAAATGCAAAAACAACAATTGATGGACAGAATGCAGAACAATGTCATACATTCACCCCAGTACAGAGATCTGGGCCTAAATACATCGTTTTTTTGCACTCCACACCACCCAGTTCAGACATGGCCATATGCAAATCAGCCTTGACCCTGTGCCTCATGGGAACAGTCCAGCCCGAACTGCCAAGCCATGTCTTTCCTAAACCGGAATCAAGCATCCTAGGACCGGTTTCTGGCTATCAGCCGTCTTCAGCCAGGATAGCTTGACTCCAGTGGTGTGGAGAGCATGGGACTCACGTCTGAGCATACCCATCCCACTCGGGGAGACAAATGCAAAAACATCAATTGATGGACAGAATGCAGAACAATGTCATACATTCACCACAGTACAGAGATCTGGGCCTAAATCCATTGTTTTTTGCACTCCACACCACCCCAGTTCAGACATGGCCATATGCAAATCAGCCTTGAACCTGTGCCTCATGGGAACAGTCCAGCCCGAACTGCCAAGCCATGTCTTTCCTGGACCGGAATCAAGCGTCCTAGGACCGGTTTCTGGCTATCAGCCGTCTTCAGCCTGGATAGCTTGACTTCAGTGGTGTGGAGAGCATGGGACTCACGTCTGAGCATACCCATCCCACTCGGGGTAACAAATGCAAAAACAACAATTGCTGGACAGAATGCAGAACAATGTCATACATTTACCCCATGATAGAGATCTGGGCCTAAATCCATTGTTTTTGTGCACTCCACACCACCCAGTTCAGACATGGCCATATGCAAATCAGCCTTGACACTGTGCCTCATGGGAACAGTCCAGCCCGAACTGCCAAGCCATGTCTTTCTTGGACCGGAATCAAGCATCCTAGGACCGGTTTCTGGCTATCAGCCATCTTCAGCCAGGATAGCTTGACTCCATGGTGTGGAGAGCATGGGACTCACGTCTGAGCATACCCATCCCACTCGGGGAGACAAATGCAAAAACATCAATTGATGGACAGAATGCAGATCAATGTCATACATTCACCCCAGTACAGAGATCTGGGCCTAAATACATTGTTTTTGTGCACTCCACACCACCCAGTTCAGACATGGCCATATGCAAATCAGCCTTGACACTGTGCCTCATGGGAACAGTCCAGCCCGAACTGCCAAGCCATGTCTTTCTTGGACCGGAATCAAGCATCCTAGGACCGGTTTCTGGCTATCAGCCATCTTCAGCCAGGATAGCTTGACTCCATGGTGTGGAGAGCATGGGACTCACGTCTGAGCATACCCATCCCACTCGGGGAGACAAATGCAAAAACATCAATTGATGGACAGAATGCAGAACAATGTCATACATTCACCCCAGTACAGAGATCTGGGCCTAAATACATTGTTTTTTTTGCACTCCACACCACCCCAGTTCAGACATAGCCATATGCAAATCAGCCTTGACCCTGTGCCTCATGGGAACAGTCCAGCCCGAACTGCCAAGCCATGTCTTTCCTGGACCGGAATCAAGCATCCTAGGACCTGTTTCTGGCTATCAGCCGTCTTCATCCTGGATAGCTTGACTCCAGTGGTGTGGAGAGCATGGGACTCACGTCTGAGCATACCCATCCCACTCGGGGTGACAAATGCAAATACAACAATTGATGGACAGAATGCAGAACAATGTCTCACATTCACCCCAGTACAGAGATCTGGGCCTAAATCCATCGTTTTTGTGCACTCCATACCACCCTTGTTCAGACATGGCCATATGCAAATCAGCCTTGACTCTGTGCCTCATGGGAACAGTTCACCCCGAACTGCCAAGCCATGTCTTTCCTGGACGGAATCAAGCATCCTAGGACCGGTTTCTGGCTATCAGCTGTCTTTAGCCAGGATAGCTTGACTCCAGTGGTGTGGAGAGCATGGGACTCAGGTCTGAGTATACCCATCCTACTCGGGGTGACAAATGCAAAAACAACAATTGATGGACAGAATGCAGAACAATGTCATACATTCACCCCAGTACAGAGATCTGGGCCTAAATCCATTGTTTTTTTACCTCCACACCACCCCAGTTCAGACATGGCCATATGCAAATCATCCATGACCCTGTGCCTCATGGGAACAGTCCAGCCTGAACTGCCAAGCCATGTCTTTCCTGGACAAGAATCAAGCATCCTAGGACCGGTTTCTGGCTATCAGCCATCTTCAGCCAGGATAGATTGACTCCAGTGGTGTGGAGAGCATGGGACTCACGTCTGAGCATACCCATCCCACTCGGGGTGAGGAATTCAAAAACAACAATTGATGGACAGAATGCAGAACAATGTCATACATTCACCCTAGTACAGAGATCTGGGCCTAAATCCATCTTTTTTTGCACTCCACACCACCCCAGTTCAGACATGGCCATATGCAAATCAGCCTTGAACCTGTGCCTCATGGGAACAGTCCAGCCCGAACTGCCAAGCCATGTCTTTCTTGGACCAGAATGAAGCATCCTAGGACCGGTTTCTGGCTATCAGCCGTCTTCAGCCAGGATAGCTTGACTCCATGGTGTGGAGAGCATGGGACTCAAGTCTGAGCATACCCATCCCACTCGGGGTGACAAATGCAAAAACAACAATTGATGGACAGAATGCAGAACAATGTCATACATTCACCCCAGTACAGAGATCTGGGCCTAAATACATCGTTTTTTTGCACTCCACACCACCCAGTTCAGACATGGCCATATGCAAATCAGCCTTGACCCTGTGCCTCATGGGAACAGTCCAGCCCGAACTGCCAAGCCATGTCTTTCCTAAACCGGAATCAAGCATCCTAGGACCGGTTTCTGGCTATCAGCCGTCTTCAGCCAGGATAGCTTGACTCCAGTGGTGTGGAGAGCATGGGACTCACGTCTGAGCATACCCATCCCACTCGGGGTGACAAATGCAAAAACAACAATTGATGGACAGAATGCAGAACAATGTCATACTTTCACCCCAGTACAGAGATCTGGGCCTAAATCCATCGTTTTTTTGCACTCCACACCACCCCAGTTCAGACATGGCCATATGCAAATCAGCCTTGACACTGTGCCTCATGGGAACAGTCCAGCCCGAACTGCCAAGCCATGTCTTTCTTGGACCGGAATCAAGCATCCTAGGACCGGTTTCTGGCTATCAGCCGTCTTCAGCCAGGATAGCTTGACTCCATGGTGTGGAGAGCATGGGACTCAAGTCTGAGCATACCCATCCCACTCGGGGTGACAAATACAAAAACAACAATTGATGGACAGAATGCAGAACAATGTCATACATTCACCACAGTACAGAGATCTGGGCCTAAATCCATTGTTTTTTGCACTCCACACCACCCCAGTTCAGACATGGCCATATGCAAATCAGCCTTGAACCTGTGCCTCATGGGAACAGTCCAGCCCAAACTGCCAAGCCATGTCTTTCCTGGACCGGAATCAAGCATCCTAGGACCAGTTTCTGGCTATCAGCCATCTTCAGCCAGGACAGCTTGACTCCAGTAGTGTGGAGAGCATGGGACTCACGTCTGAGCATACCCATCCCACTCGGGGTGACAAATACAAAAACAACAATTGATGGACAGAATGCAGAACAATGTCATACATTCACCACAGTACAGAGATCTGGGCCTAAATCCATTGTTTTTTGCACTCCACACCACCCCAGTTCAGACATGGCCATATGCAAATCAGCCTTGAACCTGTGCCTCATGGGAACAGTCCAGCCCGAACTGCCAAGCCATGTCTTTCCTGGACCAGAATCAAGCGTCCTAGGACCGGTTTCTGGCTATCAGCCGTCTTCAGCCTGGATAGCTTGACTTCAGTGGTGTGGAGAGCATGGGACTCACGTCTGAGCATACCCATCCCACTCGGGGTAACAAATGCAAAAACAACAATTGCTGGACAGAATGCAGAACAATGTCATACATTTACCCCATGATAGAGATCTGGGCCTAAATCCATTGTTTTTGTGCACTCCACACCACCCAGTTCAGACATGGCCATATGCAAATCAGCCTTGACACTGTGCCTCATGGGAACAGTCCAGCCCGAACTGCCAAGCCATGTCTTTCTTGGACCGGAATCAAGCATCCTAGGACCGGTTTCTGGCTATCAGCCATCTTCAGCCAGGATAGCTTGACTCCATGGTGTGGAGAGCATGGGACTCACGTCTGAGCATACCCATCCCACTCGGGGAGACAAATGCAAAAACATCAATTGATGGACAGAATGCAGAACAATGTCATACATTCACCCCAGTACAGAGATCTGGGCCTAAATACATTGTTTTTTTTGCACTCCACACCACCCCAGTTCAGACATAGCCATATGCAAATCAGCCTTGACCCTGTGCCTCATGGGAACAGTCCAGCCCGAACTGCCAAGCCATGTCTTTCCTGGACCGGAATCAAGCATCCTAGGACCTGTTTCTGACTATCAGCCGTCTTCATCCTGGATAGCTTGACTCCAGTGGTGTGGAGAGCATGGGACTCACGTCTGAGCATACCCATCCCACTCGGGGTGACAAATGCAAATACAACAATTGATGGACAGAATGCAGAACAATGTCTCACATTCACCCCAGTACAGAGATCTGGGCCTAAATCCATCGTTTTTGTGCACTCCATACCACCCTTGTTCAGACATGGCCATATGCAAATCAGCCTTGACTCTGTGCCTCATGGGAACAGTTCACCCCGAACTGCCAAGCCATGTCTTTCCTGGACGGAATCAAGCATCCTAGGACCGGTTTCTGGCTATCAGCTGTCTTTAGCCAGGATAGCTTGACTCCAGTGGTGTGGAGAGCATGGGACTCAGGTCTGAGTATACCCATCCTACTCGGGGTGACAAATGCAAAAACAACAATTGATGGACAGAATGCAGAACAATGTCATACATTCACCCCAGTACAGAGATCTGGGCCTAAATCCATTGTTTTTTTACCTCCACACCACCCCAGTTCAGACATGGCCATATGCAAATCATCCATGACCCTGTGCCTCATGGGAACAGTCCAGCCTGAACTGCCAAGCCATGTCTTTCCTGGACAAGAATCAAGCATCCTAGGACCGGTTTCTGGCTATCAGCCATCTTCAGCCAGGATAGATTGACTCCAGTGGTGTGGAGAGCATGGGACTCACGTCTGAGCATACCCATCCCACTCGGGGTGAGGAATTCAAAAACAACAATTGATGGACAGAATGCAGAACAATGTCATACATTCACCCTAGTACAGAGATCTGGGCCTAAATCCATCTTTTTTTGCACTCCACACCACCCCAGTTCAGACATGGCCATATGCAAATCAGCCTTGAACCTGTGCCTCATGGGAACAGTCCAGCCCGAACTGCCAAGCCATGTCTTTCTTGGACCAGAATGAAGCATCCTAGGACCGGTTTCTGGCTATCAGCCGTCTTCAGCCAGGATAGCTTGACTCCATGGTGTGGAGAGCATGGGACTCAAGTCTGAGCATACCCATCCCACTCGGGGTGACAAATGCAAAAACAACAATTGATGGACAGAATGCAGAACAATGTCATACATTCACCCCAGTACAGAGATCTGGGCCTAAATACATCGTTTTTTTGCACTCCACACCACCCAGTTCAGACATGGCCATATGCAAATCAGCCTTGACCCTGTGCCTCATGGGAACAGTCCAGCCCGAACTGCCAAGCCATGTCTTTCCTAAACCGGAATCAAGCATCCTAGGACCGGTTTCTGGCTATCAGCCGTCTTCAGCCAGGATAGCTTGACTCCAGTGGTGTGGAGAGCATGGGACTCACGTCTGAGCATACCCATCCCACTCGGGGAGACAAATGCAAAAACATCAATTGATGGACAGAATGCAGAACAATGTCATACATTCACCACAGTACAGAGATCTGGGCCTAAATCCATTGTTTTTTGCACTCCACACCACCCCAGTTCAGACATGGCCATATGCAAATCAGCCTTGAACCTGTGCCTCATGGGAACAGTCCAGCCCGAACTGCCAAGCCATGTCTTTCCTGGACCGGAATCAAGCGTCCTAGGACCGGTTTCTGGCTATCAGCCGTCTTCAGCCTGGATAGCTTGACTTCAGTGGTGTGGAGAGCATGGGACTCACGTCTGAGCATACCCATCCCACTCGGGGTAACAAATGCAAAAACAACAATTGCTGGACAGAATGCAGAACAATGTCATACATTTACCCCATGATAGAGATCTGGGCCTAAATCCATTGTTTTTGTGCACTCCACACCACCCAGTTCAGACATGGCCATATGCAAATCAGCCTTGACACTGTGCCTCATGGGAACAGTCCAGCCCGAACTGCCAAGCCATGTCTTTCTTGGACCGGAATCAAGCATCCTAGGACCGGTTTCTGGCTATCAGCCATCTTCAGCCAGGATAGCTTGACTCCATGGTGTGGAGAGCATGGGACTCACGTCTGAGCATACCCATCCCACTCGGGGAGACAAATGCAAAAACATCAATTGATGGACAGAATGCAGAACAATGTCATACATTCACCCCAGTACAGAGATCTGGGCCTAAATACATTGTTTTTGTGCACTCCACACCACCCAGTTCAGACATGGCCATATGCAAATCAGCCTTGACACTGTGCCTCATGGGAACAGTCCAGCCCGAACTGCCAAGCCATGTCTTTCTTTGACCGGAATCAAGCATCCTAGGACCGGTTTCTGGCTATCAGCCATCTTCAGCCAGGATAGCTTGACTCCATGGTGTGGAGAGCATGGGACTCACGTCTGAGCATACCCATCCCACTCGGGGAGACAAATGCAAAAACATCAATTGATGGACAGAATGCAGAACAATGTCATACATTCACCCCAGTACAGAGATCTGGGCCTAAATACATTGTTTTTTTTGCACTCCACACCACCCCAGTTCAGACATAGCCATATGCAAATCAGCCTTGACCCTGTGCCTCATGGGAACAGTCCAGCCCGAACTGCCAAGCCATGTCTTTCCTGGACCGGAATCAAGCATCCTAGGACCTGTTTCTGGCTATCAGCCGTCTTCATCCTGGATAGCTTGACTCCAGTGGTGTGGAGAGCATGGGACTCACGTCTGAGCATACCCATCCCACTCGGGGTGACAAATGCAAAAACAACAATTGATGGACAGAATGCAGAACAATGTCATACTTTCACCCCAGTACAGAGATCTGGGCCTAAATCCATCGTTTTTTTGCACTCCACACCACCCCAGTTCAGACATGGCCATATGCAAATCAGCCTTGACACTGTGCCTCATGGGAACAGTCCAGCCCGAACTGCCAAGCCATGTCTTTCTTGGACCGGAATCAAGCATCCTAGGACCGGTTTCTGGCTATCAGCCGTCTTCAGCCAGGATAGCTTGACTCCATGGTGTGGAGAGCATGGGACTCAAGTCTGAGCATACCCATCCCACTCGGGGTGACAAATGCAAAAACAACAATTGATGGACAGAATGCAGAACAATGTCATACATTCACCCGAGTACAGAGATCTGGGCCTAAATACATCGTTTTTTTGCACTCCACACCACCCCAGTTCAGACATAGCCATATGCAAATCAGCCTTGACCCTGTGCCTCATGGGAACAGTCCAGGCCGAACTGCCAAGCCATGTCTTTCCTGGACTGGAATCAAGCATCCTAGGACCAGTTTCTGGCTATCAGCCATCTTCAGCCAGGACAGCTTGACTCCAGTAGTGTGGAGAGCATGGGACTCACGTCTGAGCATACCCATCCCACTCGGGGTGACAAATACAAACAAGCATTAGAAATGCAATAGGTCTCGCAGAATTAGAGTTAGTGCTTTTAGAATTGTTTATGGGTTTTTTTGTAAATCTTTAGCATGAGGTTGAGGGTGAGTGAGGGTGAGTGAGGGTGAGGGGTTGAGGGTGAGTGAGGGTGAGGCTGAGGGGTTGAGGGTGAGCGTGAGTGAGGGTGAGTGAGGGGTTGAGGGTGAGGGGTTGAGGGTGAGTGAGGGTGAGGGGTTGAGGGTGGGTGAGGGGTTGAGGGTGAGTGAGGGTGAGGGGTTGAGGGTGAGTGAGGGTGAGGGTGAGTGAGGGTGCGGGTGAGTGAGGGTGAGTGAGGGTGAGTGAGGGTGAGTGAGGGTGGGTGAGTGTGAGTGTGAGTGAGGGTGAGTGGGGGTGAGTGTGGGTGAGTGTGGGTGAGTGTGGGTGAGGGTGAGGGATTGAGGGTGAGGGGTTGAGGGTGAGTGAGGGTGAGGGGTTGAGGGTGAGTGAGGGTGAGGGGTTGAGGGTGAGTGAGGGTGAGGGAGGGTGAGGGGTTGAGGGTGAGGGATTGAGGGTGAGTGGGGGTATGTGAGGGTGAGGGGTTGAGGGTGAGTGAGGGTGAAGGTGAGTGAGGGTGAGTGAGGGTGGGTGAGTGTGAGTGAGGGTGAGTGTGGGTGAGTGAGGGTGAGGGATTGAGGGTGAGGGGTTGAGGGTGGGTGAGGGGTTGAGGGTGAGTGAGGGTGAGGGTGAGTGAGGGTGAGGGGTTGGGGTGAGGGGTTGAGGGTGAGTGGGGGTGAGTGAGGGTGAGGGATTGAGGGTGAGTGAGGGTGAGGGGTTGAGGGTGAGTGAGGATGAGGGGTTGAGGGTGGGTGAGGGTGAGTGAGGGTGAGTGTGAGTGAGGGTGAGGGTGAGTGAGGGTGAGGGTGAGTGAAGGTGGGTGAGGGTGAGGGGTTGAGGGTGATTGAGGGTGAGGCGTTGAGGGTGAGTGAGGGTGAGGGGTTGAGGGTGAGTGAAGGTGAGGGTGAGGGTGAGTGAGGGTGAGGGGTTGAGGGTGAGTGAGGGTGAGTGAGGGTGAGGGGTTGAGGGTGAGTGAGGATGAGTGAGAGTGAGGGTGAGTGAGGGGTTGAGGGTGAGGGGTTGAGGGTGAGTGAGGGTGAGGGGTTGAGGGTGAGTGAGGGTGAGGTGTTGAGGGTGAGTGAGGGTGAGGTGCTGAGGGTGAGTGAGGGTGAGGGTGAGGGGTTGAGGGTGAGTGAGGGTGAGGGTAGGTGAGGGGTTGAGGGTGAGTGAGGGTGAGGGGTTGAGGGTGAGTGAGGGTGAAGGTGAGTGAGGGTGAGGGTGAGTGAGGGTGGGTGAGTGTGAGTGAGGGTGAGTGTGGGTGAGTGTGGGTGAGTGTGGGTGAGTGAGGGTGAGGGATTGAGGGTGAGGGGTTGAGGGTGGGTGAGGGGTTGAGGGTGAGTGAGGGTGAGGGTGAGTGAGGGTGAGGGGTTGAGGGTGAGGGGGTAGGTATTTTGGGATGCGAGGTGACACCGCCACGAGACCTTGTCATAAATGCATAAAAACATATCCCTATAAAAAGAAAACAAAACACGAGATAAACAACATCCCTTAAGGAAAGTTACGTGCTGTGAGCCGCGGGGAGGGCTGTCGGAAACACCTACGGAACTGACATTTTAGAAACGCGTGGGCTGCAGGAAGGTCCCCCGGCACCTTGCAGAACAGAGCCTGCTTGTGATTGTGAACAGTGTGTGGTCGAATCTGCCCTCCAGCGGAAGGAACGCATCACATTGTAAATGCACGCAGCAGGGGGCGTCATGATTACCAGATCGGGCACAATAGCACCGGAATACCGCCTATGGAGGGGTGGGGGCAGTCTGATTCTATCAGGCAGCCCCCTGCAGGTGCTGCGTGGGGTGGGGCTTGAACTACAGGCCGGGGAGCTTTGTGTACTGTGCTTGTGTGACTACTTTCAGTAAAAAAAAAGGTTATTCTACTGTTTGTCCTTTAGACGATCCGGGGAGGGTAGAGGGGAGCTATTTATTAACCCAGGCGTGGGCGGGGGGTCTGGCCCTGAACCCCAGGGCCGTCCCAGTGCAGTTTGCGCATCACCTCGAATGCTGTTCATGCAGCTTCAGACCCGGAACTGGCCTGCCCCGTCTGGTCTGAGATATTGGCTCAGTCCGCTTTCTCTTTACAAGTGGTAACAAGAAAGGGTGGAGGGGGCAGGGGAGGAGGGGTCCGGGGAGGAGGGAAGGGCCGGAGGGACTTGATGGGAGTGGTGGGGGGGAGGGGGAGGGTATAGAGAGGGAGAGGAGGAGAGACAGGACAGGGGCAAGCAGCAGAGACACGGCGGGTAAAATAAACAAACAAGCCTTTCACCGTAACACGGCGGGCAGGGGAGGGGGCGGAGAGGGGAGAGGTGCGACACGGCAAGCAGGCAGGGAGGAGAGTAGGAGGAGGAGGGGGGAGGAGAGTAGGGGAGGCACGGCCTAGCGGCAGGCAGGCAGGGGAGGAGGGGGGAGGAGAGTAGGGGAGGCACGGCCTAGCGGCCGTGCAATCAAGTAGTGAGGGGGCGGAGCTGGGGGAGGCTGTGAGAGAGAGTAGGCAAGGCAGGCGGCTGGGGGCATGTGCACACGCATTTAAGCTCAATGCGCATGCGCATTGAGCTTAAATTTCTCGTGCACTGCAAGGAATCACCACGATTCCTTGCAAGTTGGATAAAGAGTCGATGAGCCCCCATAGTCTCGCTTGCTCGATGCGCATGCGCATCGACAGGCGAGACCTAAACAACAATTGATGGACAGAATGCAGAACAATGTCATACATTCACCACAGTACAGAGATCTGGGCCTAAATCCATCATTTTTTTGCACTCCACACCACCCCAGTTCAGACATGGCCATATGCAAATCAGCCTTGAACCTGTGCCTCATGGGAACAGTCCAGCCCGAACTGCCAAGCCATGTCTTTCCTGGACCGGAATCAAGCATCCTAGGACCGGTTTCTGGCTATCAGCCGTCTTCAGCCTGGATAGCTTGACTCCAGTGGTGTGGAGAGCATGGGACTCACGTCTGAGCATACCCATCCCACTCGGGGTGACAAATGCAAAAACAACAATTGATGGACAGAATGCAGAACAATGTCATGCATTCACCCCAGTATAGAGATCTGGGCCTAATCCATTGTTTTTGTGCACTCCACACCACCCAGTTCAGACATGGCCATATGCAAATCAGCCTTGACACTGTGCCTCATGGGAACAGTCCAGCCCGAACTGCCAAGCCATGTCTTTCTTGGACCGGAATCAAGCATCCTAGGACCAGTTTCTGGCTATCAGCCGTCTTCAGCCAGGATAGCTTGACTCCATGGTGTGGAGAGCATGGGACTCACGTCTGAGCATTCCCATCCCACTCGGGGTGACAAATACAAAAACAACAATTGATGGACAGAATGCAGAACAATGTCATACATTCACCCCAGTACAGAGATCTGGGCCTAAATACATCGTTTTTTTGCACTCCACACCACCCCAGTTCAGACATAGCCATATGCAAATCAGCCTTGACCCTGTGCCTCATGGGAACAGTCCAGCCCGAACTGCCAAGCCATGTCTTTCCTGGACTGGAATCAAGCATCCTAGGACCTGTTTATGGCTATCAGCCGTCTTCATCCTGGATAGCTTGACTCCAGTGGTGTGGAGAGCATGGGACTCACGTCTGAGCATACCCATCCCATTCGGGGTGACAAATGCAAAAACAACAATTGATGGACAGAATGCAGAACAATGTCATACATTCAACCCAGTACAGAGATCTGGGCCTAAATCCATCGTTTTTGTGCCCTCCACACCACCCCAGTTCAGACATGGCCATATGCAAATCTGCCTTGACCCTGTGCCTCATGGGAACAGTTCAGCCCGAACTGCCAAGCCATGTCTTTCCTGGACCGGAATCAAGCATCCTAGGACGAGTTTCTGGCTATCAGCCGCCTTTAGCCAGGATAGCTTGACTCCAGTGGTGTGGAGAGCATGGGATTCACGTCTGAGCATACCCATCCCACTCTAGGTGACAAATGCAAAAACAACAATTGATGGACAGAATGCAGTGCAATGTAATACATTCTCCCCAGTACAGAGCTCTGGGCCTAAATCCATCAATTTTTTTGCACTCCACACCACCCTCGTTCAGACATGGCCATATGCAAATCAGCCTTGACCCTGTGCCTCATGGGAACAGTCCAGCCCGGACTGCCAAGCCATGTCTTTCCTGGACTGGAATCAAGCATCCTAGGACCTGTTTATGGCTATCAGCCGTCTTCATCCTGGATAGCTTGACTCCAGTGGTGTGGAGAGCATGGGACTCACGTCTGAGCATACCCATCCCATTCGGGGTGACAAATGCAAAAACAACAATTGATGGACAGAATGCAGAACAATGTCATGCATTCACCCCAGTATAGAGATCTGGGCCTAATCCATTGTTTTTGTGCACTCCACACCACCCAGTTCAGACATGGCCATATGCAAATCAGCCTTGACACTGTGCCTCATGGGAACAGTCCAGCCCGAACTGCCAAGCCATGTCTTTCTTGGACCGGAATCAAGCATCCTAGGACCAGTTTCTGGCTATCAGCCGTCTTCAGCCAGGATAGCTTGACTCCATGGTGTGGAGAGCATGGGACTCACGTCTGAGCATTCCCATCCCACTCGGGGTGACAAATACAAAAACAACAATTGATGGACAGAATGCAGAACAATGTCATACATTCACCCCAGTACAGAGATCTGGGCCTAAATACATCGTTTTTTTGCACTCCACACCACCCCAGTTCAGACATAGCCATATGCAAATCAGCCTTGACCCTGTGCCTCATGGGAACAGTCCAGCCCGAACTGCCAAGCCATGTCTTTCCTGGACTGGAATCAAGCATCCTAGGACCTGTTTATGGCTATCAGCCATCTTCATCCTGGATAGCTTGACTCCAGTGGTGTGGAGAGCATGGGACTCACGTCTGAGCATACCCATCCCATTCGGGGTGACAAATGCAAAAACAACAATTGATGGACAGAATGCAGAACAATGTCATACATTCAACCCAGTACAGAGATCTGGGCCTAAATCCATCGTTTTTGTGCCCTCCACACCACCCCAGTTCAGACATGGCCATATGCAAATCTGCCTTGACCCTGTGCCTCATGGGAACAGTTCAGCCCGAACTGCCAAGCCATGTCTTTCCTGGACCGGAATCAAGCATCCTAGGACGAGTTTCTGGCTATCAGCCGCCTTTAGCCAGGATAGCTTGACTCCAGTGGTGTGGAGAGCATGGGATTCACGTCTGAGCATACCCATCCCACTCTAGGTGACAAATGCAAAAACAACAATTGATGGACAGAATGCAGTGCAATGTAATACATTCTCCCCAGTACAGAGCTCTGGGCCTAAATCCATCAATTTTTTTGCACTCCACACCACCCTCGTTCAGACATGGCCATATGCAAATCAGCCTTGACCCTGTGCCTCATGGGAACAGTCCAGCCCGGACTGCCAAGCCATGTCTTTCCTGGACCGGAATCAAGCATCCTAGGACCAGTTTCTGGCTATCAGCCATCTTCAGCCAGGACAGCTTGACTCCAGTAGTGTGGAGAGCATGGGACTCACGTCTGAGCATACCCATCCCACTCGGGGTGACAAATACAAAAACAACAATTGATGGACAGAATGCAGAACAATGTCATACATTCACCACAGTACAGAGATCTGGGCCTAAATCCATTGTTTTTTGCACTCCACACCACCCCAGTTCAGACATGGCCATATGCAAATCAGCCTTGAACCTGTGCCTCATGGGAACAGTCCAGCCCAAACTGCCAAGCCATGTCTTTCCTGGACCGGAATCAAGCGTCCTAGGACCGGTTTCTGGCTATCAGCCGTCTTCAGCCTGGATAGCTTGACTCCAGTGGTGTGGAGAGCATGGGACTCACGTCTGAGCATACCCATCCCACTCGGGGTAACAAATGCAAAAACAACAATTGCTGGACAGAATGCAGAACAATGTCATACATTCACCCCAGTATAGAGATCTGGGCCTAAATCCATTGTTTTTGTGCACTCCACACCACCCAGTTCAGACATGGCCATATGCAAATCAGCCTTGACACTGTGCCTCATGGGAACAGTCCAGCCCGAACTGCCAAGCCATGTCTTTCTTGGACCGGAATCAAGCATCCTAGGACCGGTTTCTGGCTATCAGCCATCTTCAGCCAGGATAGCTTGACTCCATGGTGTGGAGAGCATGGGACTCACGTCTGAGCATGCCCATCCCACTCGGGGTGACAAATGCAAATACAACAATTGATGGACAGAATGCAGAACAATGTCTCACATTCACCCCAGTACAGAGATCTGGGCCTAAATACATTGTTTTTTTTGCACTCCACACCACCCCAGTTCAGACATAGCCATATGCAAATCAGCCTTGACCCTGTGCCTCATGGGAACAGTCCAGCCCGAACTGCCAAGCCATGTCTTTCCTGGACCGGAATCAAGCATCCTAGGACCTGTTTCTGGCTATCAGCCGTCTTCATCCTGGATAGCTTGACTCCAGTGGTGTGGAGAGCATGGGACTCACGTCTGAGCATGCCCATCCCACTCGGGGTGACAAATGCAAATACAACAATTGATGGACAGAATGCAGAACAATGTCTCACATTCACCCCAGTACAGAGATCTGGGCCTAAATCCATCGTTTTTGTGCACTCCATACCACCCTAGTTCAGACATGGCCATATGCAAATCAGCCTTGACTCTGTGCCTCATGGGAACAGTTCACCCCGAACTGCCAAGCCATGTCTTTCCTGGACGGAATCAAGCATCCTAGGACCGGTTTCTGGCTATCAGCTGTCTTCAGCCAGGATAGCTTGACTCCAGTGGTGTGGAGAGCATGGGACTCAGGTCTGAGTATACCCATCCTACTCGGGGTGACAAATGCAAAAACAACAATTGATGGACAGAATGCAGAACAATGTCATACATTCACCCCAGTACAGAGATCTGGGCCTAAATCCATTGTTTTTTTACCTCCACACCACCCCAGTTCAGACATGGCCATATGCAAATCATCCATGACCCTGTGCCTCATGGGAACAGTCCAGCCTGAACTGCCAAGCCATGTCTTTCCTGGACAAGAATCAAGCATCCTAGGACCGGTTTCTGGCTATCAGCCATCTTCAGCCAGGATAGATTGACTCCAGTGGTGTGGAGAGCATGGGACTCACGTCTGAGCATACCCATCCCACTCGGGGTGAGGAATTCAAAAACAACAATTGATGGACAGAATGCAGAACAATGTCATACATTCACCCTAGTACAGAGATCTGGGCCTAAATCCATCTTTTTTTGCACTCCACACCACCCCAGTTCAGACATGGCCATATGCAAATCAGCCTTGAACCTGTGCCTCATGGGAACAGTCCAGCCCGAACTGCCAAGCCATGTCTTTCTTGGACCAGAATGAAGCATCCTAGGACCGGTTTCTGGCTATCAGCCGTCTTCAGCCAGGATAGCTTGACTCCATGGTGTGGAGAGCATGGGACTCAAGTCTGAGCATACCCATCCGACTCGGGGTGACAAATGCAAAAACAACAATTGATGGACAGAATGCAGAACAATGTCATACATTCACCCCAGTACAGAGATCTGGGCCTAAATACATCGTTTTTTTGCACTCCACACCACCCAGTTCAGACATGGCCATATGCAAATCAGCCTTGACTCTGTGCCTCATGGGAACAGTCCAGCCCGAACTGCCAAGCCATGTCTTTCCTAAACCGGAATCAAGCATCCTAGGACCGGTTTCTGGCTATCAGCCGTCTTCAGCCAGGATAGCTTGACTCCAGTGGTGTGGAGAGCATGGGACTCACGTCTGAGCATACCCATCCCACTCGGGGTGACAAATGCAAAAACAACAATTGATGGACAGAATGCAGAACAATGTCATACTTTCACCCCAGTACAGAGATCTGGGCCTAAATCCATCGTTTTTTTGCACTCCACACCACCCCAGTTCAGACATGGCCATATGCAAATCAGCCTTGACACTGTGCCTCATGGGAACAGTCCAGCCCGAACTGCCAAGCCATGTCTTTCTTGGACCGGAATCAAGCATCCTAGGACCGGTTTCTGGCTATCAGCCGTCTTCAGCCAGGATAGCTTGACTCCATGGTGTGGAGAGCATGGGACTCAAGTCTGAGCATACCCATCCCACTCGGGGTGACAAATGCAAAAACAACAATTGATGGACAGAATGCAGAACAATGTCATACATTCACCCGAGTACAGAGATCTGGGCCTAAATACATCGTTTTTTTGCACTCCACACCACCCCAGTTCAGACATAGCCATATGCAAATCAGCCTTCACCCTGTGCCTCATGGGAACAGTCCAGGCCGAACTGCCAAGCCATGTCTTTCCTGGACTGGAATCAAGCATCCTAGGACCAGTTTCTGGCTATCAGCCATCTTCAGCCAGGACAGCTTGACTCCAGTAGTGTGGAGAGCATGGGACTCACGTCTGAGCATACCCATCCCACTCGGGGTGACAAATACAAACAAGCATTAGAAATGCAATAGGTCTCGCAGCATTAGAGTTAGTGCTCTTAGAATTGTTTATGGGTTTTTTTGTAAATCTTTAGCATGAGGTTGAGGGTGAGTGAGGGTGAGTGAGGGTGAGGGGTTGAGGGTGAGTGAGGGTGAGGCTGAGGGGTTGAGGGTGAGCGTGAGTGAGGGTGAGTGAGGGGTTGAGGGTGAGGGGTTGAGGGTGAGTGAGGGTGAGGGGTTGAGGGTGGGTGAGGGGTTGAGGGTGAGTGAGGGTGAGGGGTTGAGGGTGAGTGAGGGTGAGGGTGAGTGAGGGTGAGGGTGAGTGAGGGTGAGTGAGGGTGAGTGAGGGTGAGTGAGGGTGGGTGAGTGTGAGTGTGAGTGAGGGTGAGTGGGGGTGAGTGTGGGTGAGTGTGGGTGAGTGTGGGTGAGGGTGAGGGATTGAGGGTGAGGGGTTGAGGGTGAGTGAGGGTGAGGGGTTGAGGGTGAGTGAGGGTGAGGGGTTGAGGGTGAGTGAGGGTGAGGGAGGGTGAGGGGTTGAGGGTGAGGGATTGAGAGTGAGTGGGGGTGTGTGAGGGTGAGGGGTTGAGGGTGAGTGAGGGTGAAGGTGAGTGAGGGTGAGGGTGAGTGAGGGTGGGTGAGTGTGAGTGAGGGTGAGTGTGGGTGAGTGAGGGTGAGGGATTGAGGGTGAGGGGTTGAGGGTGGGTGAGGGGTTGAGGGTGAGTGAGGGTGAGGGTGAGTGAGGGTGAGGGGTTGGGGGTGAGGGGTTGAGGGTGAGTGGGGGTGAGTGAGGGTGAGGGATTGAGGGTGAGTGAGGGTGAGGGGTTGAGGGTGAGTGAGGATGAGGGGTTGAGGGTGGGTGAGGGTGAGTGAGGGTGAGTGTGAGTGAGGGTGAGGGTGAGTGAGGGTGAGGGTGAGTGAAGGTGGGTGAGGGTGAGGGGTTGAGGGTGAGTGAAGGTGAGGGTGAGGGTGAGTGAGGGTGAGGGGTTGAGGGTGAGTGAGGGTGAGTGAGGGTGAGGGGTTGAGGGTGAGTGAGGATGAGTGAGAGTGAGGGTGAGTGAGGGGTTGAGGGTGAGGGGTTGAGGGTGAGTGAGGGTGAGGGGTTGAGGGTGAGTGAGGGTGAGGTGTTGAGGGTGAGTGAGGGTGAGGTGTTGAGGGTGAGCGAGGGTGAGGGTGAGGGGTTGAGGGTGAGTGAGGGTAGGTGAGGGGTTGAGGGTGAGTGAGGGTGAGGGGTTGAGGGTGAGTGAGGGTGAAGGTGAGTGAGGGTGAGGGTGAGTGAGGGTGGGTCAGTGTGAGTGAGGGTGAGTGTGGGTGAGTGTGGGTGAGTGTGGGTGAGTGAGGGTGAGGGATTGAGGGTGAGGGGTTGAGGGTGGGTGAGGGGTTGAGGGTGAGTGAGGGTGAGGGTGAGTGAGGGTGAGGGGTTGAGGGTGAGGGGGTAGGTATTTTGGGATGCGAGGTGACACCGCCACGAGACCTTGTCATAAATGCATAAAAACATATCCCTATAAAAAGAAAACAAAACACGAGATAAACAACATCCCTTAAGGAAAGTTACGTGCTGTGAGCCGCGGGGAGGGCTGTCGGAAACACCTACGGAACTGACATTTTAGAAACGCGTGGGCTGCAGGAAGGTCCCCCGGCACCTTGCAGAACAGAGCCTGCTTGTGATTGTGAACAGTGTGTGGTCGAATCTGCCCTCCAGTGGAAGGAACGCATCACATTGTAAATGCACGCAGCAGGGGGCGTCATGATTACCAGAGTGGGCACAATAGCACCGGAATACCGCCTATGGAGGGGTGGGGGCAGTCTGATTCTATCAGGCAGCCCCCTGCAGGTGCTGCGTGGGGTGGGGCTTGAACTACAGGCCGGGGAGCTTTGTGTACTGTGCTTGTGTGACTACTTTCAGTAAAAAAAAAGGTTATTCTACTGTTTGTCCTTTAGACGATCCGGGGAGGGTAGAGGGGAGCTATTTATTAACCAAGGCGTGGGCGGGGGGTCTGGCCCTGAACCCCAGGGCCGTCCCAGTGCAGTTTGCGCATCACCTCGAATGCTGTTCATGCAGCTTCAGACCCGGAACTGGCCTGCCCCGTCTGGTCTGAGATATTGGCTCAGTCCGCTTTCTCTTTACAAGTGGTAACAAGAAAGGGTGGAGGGGGCAGGGGAGGAGGGGTCCGGGGAGGAGGGAAGGGCCAGAGGGACTTGATGGGAGTGGTGGGGGGGAGGGGGAGGGTATAGAGAGGGAGAGGAGGAGAGACAGGACAGGGGCAAGCAGCAGAGACACGGCGGGTAAAATAAACAAACAAGCCTTTCACCGTAACACGGCGGGCAGGGGAGGGGGCGGAGAGGGGAGAGGTGCGACACGGCAGGCAGGCAGGGGAGGAGAGTAGGAGGAGGAGGGGGGAGGAGAGTAGGGGAGGCACGGCCTAGCGGCAGGCAGGCAGGGGAGGAGAGGAGGAGGGGGGAGGAGAGTAGGGGAGGCACGGCCTAGCGGCTGTGCAATCAAGTAGTGAGGGGGCGGAGCTGGGGGAGGCTGTGAGAGAGAGTAGGCAAGGCAGGCGGCTGGGGGCATGTGCACGCGCATTTAAGCTCAATGCGCATGCGCATTGAGCTTAAATTTCTCGTGCACTGCAAGGAATCGCCACGATTCCTTGCAAGTTGGATAAAGAGTCGATGAGCCCCCATAGTCTCGCTTGCTCGATGCGCATGCGCATCGACAGGCGAGACCTAAACAACAATTGATGGACAGAATGCAGAACAATGTCATACATTCACCACAGTACAGAGATCTGGGCCTAAATCCATCATTTTTTTGCACTCCACACCACCCCAGTTCAGACATGGCCATATGCAAATCAGCCTTGAACCTGTGCCTCATGGGAACAGTCAAGCCCGAACTGCCAAGCCATGTCTTTCCTGGACCAGAATCAAGCATCCTAGGACCGGTTTCTGGCTATCAGCCGTCTTCAGCCTGGATAGCTTGACTCCAGTGGTGTGGAGAGCATGGGACTCACGTCTGAGCATACCCATCCCACTCGGGGTGACAAATGCAAAAACAACAATTGATGGACAGAATGCAGAACAATGTCATGCATTCACCCCAGTATAGAGATCTGGGCCTAATCCATTGTTTTTGTGCACTCCACACCACCCAGTTCAGACATGGCCATATGCAAATCAGCCTTGACACTGTGCCTCATGGGAACAGTCCAGCCCGAACTGCCAAGCCATGTCTTTCTTGGACCGGAATCAAGCATCCTAGGACCGGTTTCTGGCTATCAGCCGTCTTCAGCCAGGATAGCTTGACTCCATGGTGTGGAGAGCATGGGACTCACGTCTGAGCATTCCCATCCCACTCGGGGTGACAAATACAAAAACAACAATTGATGGACAGAATGCAGAACAATGTCATACATTCACCCCAGTACAGAGATCTGGGCCTAAATACATCGTTTTTTTGCACTCCACACCACCCCAGTTCAGACATAGCCATATGCAAATCAGCCTTGACCCTGTGCCTCATGGGAACAGTCCAGCCCGAACTGCCAAGCCATGTCTTTCCTGGACTGGAATCAAGCATCCTAGGACCTGTTTATGGCTATCAGCCGTCTTCATCCTGGATAGCTTGACTCCAGTGGTGTGGAGAGCATGGGACTCACGTCTGAGCATACCCATCCCATTCGGGGTGACAAATGCAAAAACAACAATTGATGGACAGAATGCAGAACAATGTCATACATTCAACCCAGTATAGAGATCTGGGCCTAAATCCATCGTTTTTGTGCACTCCACACCACCCCAGTTCAGACATGGCCATATGCAAATCTGCCTTGACCCTGTGCCTCATGGGAACAGTTCAGCCCGAACTGCCAAGCCATGTCTTTCCTGGACCGGAATCAAGCATCCTAGGACGAGTTTCTGGCTATCAGCCGCCTTTAGCCAGGATAGCTTGACTCCAGTGGTGTGGAGAGCATGGGACTCATGTCTGAGCATACCCATCCCACTCTAGGTGACAAATGCAAAAACAACAATTGATGGACAGAATGCAAAGCAATGTAATACATTCTCCCCAGTACAGAGCTCTGGGCCTAAATCCATCAATTTTTTTGCACTCCACACCACCCTCATTCAGACATGGCCATATGCAAATCAGCCTTTACCCTGTGCCTCATGGGAACAGTCCAGCCCGAACTGCCAAGCCATGTCTCTCCTGGACCGGAATCAAGCATCCTAGGACCAGTTTCTGGCTATCAGCCATCTTCAGCCAGGACAGCTTGACTACAGTAGTGTGGAGAGCATGGGACTCACGTCTGAGCAAACCCATCCCACTCGGGGTGACAAATACAAAAACAACAATTGATGGACAGAATGCAGAACAATGTCATACATTCACCACAGTACAGAGATCTGGGCCTAAATCCATTGTTTTTGTGCACTCCACACCACCCAGTTCAGACATGGCCATATGCAAATCAGCCTTGACACTGTGCCTCATGGGAACAGTCCAGCCCGAACTGCCAAGCCATGTCTTTCTTGGACCGGAATCAAGCATCCTAGGACCGGTTTCTGGCTATCAGCCGTCTTCAGGCAGGATAGCTTGACTCCACGGTGTGGAGAGCATGGGACTCACGTCTGAGCATACCCATCCCACTCGGGGAGACAAATGCAAAAACATCAATTGATGGACAGAATGCAAAGCAATGTAACACATTCTCCCCAGTACAGAGCTCTGGGCCTAAATCCATCAATTTTTTTGCACTCCACACCACCCTCGTTCAGACATGGCCATATGCAAATCAGCCTTTACCCTGTGCCTCATGGGAACAGTCCAGCCCGAACTGCCAAGCCATGTCTCTCCTGGACCGGAATCAAGCATCCTAGGACCAGTTTCTCGCTATCAGCCATCTTCAGCCAGGACAGCTTGACTACAGTAGTGTGGAGAGCATGGGACTCACGTCTGAGCAAACCCATCCCACTCGGGGTGACAAATACAAAAACAACAATTGATGGACAGAATGCAGAACAATGTCATACATTCACCACAGTACAGAGATCTGGGCCTAAATCCATCGTTTTTTTGCACTCCACACCACCCCAGTTCAGACATGGCCATATGCAAATCAGCCTTGAACCTGTGCCTCATGGGAACAGTCCAGCCCGAACTGCCAAGCCATGTCTTTCCTGGACCGGAATCAAGCATCCTAGGACCGGTTTCTGGCTATCAGCCGTCTTCAGCCTGGATAGCTTGACTCCAGTGGTGTGGAGAGCATGGGACTCACGTCTGAGCATACCCATCCCACTCGGGGTGACAAATTCAAAAACAACAATTGATGGACAGAATGCAGAACAATGTCATACATTCACCCCAGTATAGAGATCTGGGCCTAAATCCATTGTTTTTGTGCACTCCACACCACCCAGTTCAGACATGGCCATATGCAAATCAGCCTTGACACTGTGCCTCATGGGAACAGTCCAGCCCGAACTGCCAAGCCATGTCTTTCTTGGACCAGAATCAAGCATCCTAGGACCGGTTTCTGGCTATCAGCCGTCTTCAGCCAGGATAGCTTGACTCCACGGTGTGGAGAGCATGGGACTCACGTCTGAGCATACCCATCCCACTCGGGGAGACAAATGCAAAAACAACAATTGATGGACAGAATGCAGAACAATGTCATACATTTACCCCAGTACAGAGATCTGGGCCTAAATACATTGTTTTTTTGCACTCCACACCACCCCAGTTCAGACATAGCCATATGCAAATCAGCCTTGACCCTGTGACTCATGGGAACAGTCCAGCCCGAACTGCCAAGCCATGTCTTTCCTGGACCGGAATCAAGCATCCTAGGACCTGTTTCTGGCTATCAGCCGTCTTCATCCTGGATAGCTTGACTCCAGAGGTGTGGAGAGCATGGGACTCACGTCTGAGCAAACCCATCCCATTCGGGGTGACAAATGCAAAAACAACAATTGATGGACAGAATGCAGAACAATGTCATACATTCACCCCAGTACAGAGATCTGGGCCTAAATCCATCGTTTTTGTGCACTCCACACCACCCCAGTTTAGACATGGCCATATGCAAATCTGCCTTGACCCTGTGCCTCATGGGAACAGTTCAGCCCTAACTTCCAAGCCATGTCTTTCCTGGACCGGAATCAAGCATCCTAGGACCTGTTTCTGGCTATCAGCCGTCTTCATCCTGGATAGCTTGACTCCAGAGGTGTGGAGAGCATGGGACTCACGTCTGAGCAAACCCATCCCATTCGGGGTGACAAATGCAAAAACAACAATTGATGGACAGAATGCAGAACAATGTCATACATTCACCACAGTACAGAGATCTGGGCCTAAATCCATCGTTTTTTTGCACTCCACACCACCCCAGTTCAGACATGGCCATATGCAAATCAGCCTTGAACCTGTGCCTCATGGGAACAGTCCAGCCCGAACTGCCAAGCCATGTCTTTCCTGGACCGGAATCAAGCATCCTAGGACCGGTTTCTGGCTATCAGCCGTCTTCAGCCTGGATAGCTTGACTCCAGTGGTGTGGAGAGCATGGGACTCACGTCTGAGCATACCCATCCCATTCGGGGTGACAAATTCAAAAACAACAATTGATGGACAGAATGCAGAACAATGTCATACATTCACCCCAGTATAGAGATCTGGGCCTAAATCCATTGTTTTTGTGCACTCCACACCACCCAGTTCAGACATGGCCATATGCAAATCAGCCTTGACACTGTGCCTCATGGGAACAGTCCAGCCCGAACTGCCAAGCCATGTCTTTCTTGGACCGGAATCAAGCATCCTAGGACCGGTTTCTGGCTATCAGCCGTCTTCAGCCAGGATAGCTTGACTCCACGGTGTGGAGAGCATGGGACTCACGTCTGAGCATACCCATCCCACTCGGGGAGACAAATGCAAAAACATCAATTGATGGACAGAATGCAGAACAATGTCATACATTCACCCCAGTACAGAGATCTGGGCCTAAATACATTGTTTTTTTCCACTCCACACCACCCCAGTTCAGACATAGCCATATGCAAATCAGCCTTGACCCTGTGCCTCATGGGAACAGTCCAGCCCGAACTGCCAAGCCATGTCTTTCCTGGACCGGAATCAAGCATCCTAGGACCTGTTTCTGGCTATCAGCCGTCTTCATCCTGGATAGCTTGACTCCAGAGGTGTGGAGAGCATGGGACTCACGTCTGAGCAAACCCATCCCATTCGGGGTGACAAATGCAAAAACAACAATTGATGGACAGAATGCAGAACAATGTCATACATTCACCCCAGTACAGAGATCTGGGCCTAAATCCATCGTTTTTGTGCACTCCACACCACCCCAGTTTAGACATGGCCATATGCAAATCTGCCTTGACCCTGTGCCTCATGGGAACAGTTCAGCCCTAACTGCCAAGCCATGTCTTTCCTGGACCGGAATCAAGCATCCTAGGACCTGTTTCTGGCTATCAGCCGTCTTCATCCTGGATAGCTTGACTCCAGAGGTGTGGAGAGCATGGGACTCACGTCTGAGCAAACCCATCCCATTCGGGGTGACAAATGCAAAAACAACAATTGATGGACAGAATGCAGAACAATGTCATACATTCACCACAGTACAGAGATCTGGGCCTAAATCCATCGTTTTTTTGCACTCCACACCACCCCAGTTCAGACATGGCCATATGCAAATCAGCCTTGAACCTGTGCCTCATGGGAACAGTCCAGCCCGAACTGCCAAGCCATGTCTTTCCTGGACCGGAATCAAGCATCCTAGGACCGGTTTCTGGCTATCAGCCGTCTTCAGCCTGGATAGCTTGACTCCAGTGGTGTGGAGAGCATGGGACTCACGTCTGAGCATACCCATCCCATTCGGGGTGACAAATTCAAAAACAACAATTGATGGACAGAATGCAGAACAATGTCATACATTCACCCCAGTATAGAGATCTGGGCCTAAATCCATTGTTTTTGTGCACTCCACACCACCCAGTTCAGACATGGCCATATGCAAATCAGCCTTGACACTGTGCCTCATGGGAACAGTCCAGCCCGAACTGCCAAGCCATGTCTTTCTTGGACCGGAATCAAGCATCCTAGGACCGGTTTCTGGCTATCAGCCGTCTTCAGCCAGGATAGCTTGACTCCACGGTGTGGAGAGCATGGGACTCACGTCTGAGCATACCCATCCCACTCGGGGAGACAAATGCAAAAACATCAATTGATGGACAGAATGCAGAACAATGTCATACATTCACCCCAGTACAGAGATCTGGGCCTAAATACATTGTTTTTTTGCACTCCACACCACCCCAGTTCAGACATAGCCATATGCAAATCAGCCTTGACCCTGTGCCTCATGGGAACAGTCCAGCCCGAACTGCCAAGCCATGTCTTTCCTGGACCGGAATCAAGCATCCTAGGACCTGTTTCTGGCTATCAGCCGTCTTCATCCTGGATAGCTTGACTCCAGAGGTGTGGAGAGCATGGGACTCACGTCTGAGCAAACCCATCTCATTCGGGGTGACAAATGCAAAAACAACAATTGATGGACAGAATGCAGAACAATGTCATACATTCACCCCAGTACAGAGATCTGGGCCTAAATCCATCGTTTTTGTGCACTCCACACCACCCCAGTTCAGACATAGCCATATGCAAATCTGCCTTGACCCTGTGCCTCATGGGAACAGTTCAGCCCTAACTGCCAAGCCATGTCTTTCCTGGACCGGAATCAAGCACCCTAGGACCGGTTTCTGGCTATCAGCCGCATTCAGCCAGGATAGCTTGACTCCAGTGGTGTGGAGAGCATGGGACTCACGTTTGAGCATAACCATCCCACTCTAGGTGACCAATGCAAAAACAACAATTGATGGACAGAATGCAGAGCAATGTAATACATTCTCCCCAGTACAGAGCTCTGGGCCTAAATCCATCAATTTTTTTGCACTCCACACCACCCTCGTTCAGACATGGCCATATGCAAATCAGCCTTGACCCTGTGCCTCATGGGACCAGTCCAGCCCGAACTGCCAAGCCATGTCTTTCCTGGACCGGAATCAAGCATCCTAGAACCGGTTTCTGGCTTTCAGCCATCTTCAGCCAGGACAGCTTGACTCCAGTAGTGTGGAGAGCATGGGACTCACGTCTGAGCATACCCATCCAACTCGGGGTGACAAATACAAAAACAACAATTGATGGACAGAATGCAGAACAATGTCATACATTCACCCCAGTACAGAAATCTAGGCCTAAATCCATCGTTTTTTTACACTCCACACCACCCCAGTTCAGAAATGGCCACATGCAAATCAGCCTTGAACCTGTGCCTCATGGGAACAGTCCAGCCCGAACTGCCAAGCCATGTCTTTCCTGGACCGGAATCAAGCATCCTAGGACCGGTTTCTGGCTATCAGCCGTCTTCAGCCTGGATAGCTTGACTCCAGTGGTGTGGAGAGCATGGGACTCACGTCTGAGCATACCCATCCCACTCGGGGTGACAAATGCAAAAACAACAATTGATGGACAGAATGCAGAACAATGTCATACATTCACCCCAGTACAGAGATCTGGGCCTAAATCCAGTGTTTTTGTGCACTCCACACCACCCAGTTCAGACATGGCCATATGCAAATCAGCCTTGACCCTGTGCCTCATGGGAACAGTCCTGCCCGAACTGCCAAGCCATGTCTTTCCTGGACCGGAATCAAGCATCCTAGGACCGGTTTCTGGCTATCAGCCGTCTTCAGCCAGGATAGCTTGACTCCAGTGGTGTGTAGAGCATGGGACTCACGTCTGATCATACCCATCCCACTCGGGGTGACAAATGCAAAAACAACAATTGATGGACAGAATGCAGAACAATGTCATACATTCACGTCAGTACAGAGATCTGGGCCTAAATCCATCGTTTTTGTGCACTCCACATCACCCCAGTTCAGACATGGCCATATGCAAATCTGCCTTGACCCTGTGCCTCATGGGAACAGTTCAGCCCGAACTGCCAAGCCATGTCTTTCCTGGACCGGAATCAAGCATCCTAGGACGAGTTTCGGGCTATCAGCCGCCTTTAGCCAGGATAGCTTGACTCCAGTGGTGTGGAGAGCATGGGACTCACGTCTGAGCATACCCATCCCACTCTAGGTGACAAATGCAAAAACAACAATTGATGGACAGAACGCAGAGCAATGTAATACATTCTCCCCAGTTCAGAGCTCTGGGCCTAAATCCATCAATTATTTTGCACTCCACACCACCCTCGTTCAGACATGGCCATATGCAAATCAGCCTTGACCCTGTGCCTCATGGGAACAATCCAGCCCGAACTGCCAAGCCATGTCTTTCCTGGACCGGAATCAAGCATCCTAGGACCAGTTCCTGGCTATCAGCCATCTTCAGCCAGGACAGCTTGACTCCAGTAGTGTGGAGAGCATGGGACTCAAGTCTGAGCATACCCATCCCACTCGGGGTGACAAATACAAAAAGAACAATTGATGGACAGAATGCAGAACAATGTCATACATTCACCACAGTACAGAGATCTGGGCCTAAATCCATCGTTTTTTTGCACTCCACACCACCCCAGTTCAGACATGGCCATATGCAAATCAGCCTTGAACCGGTGCCTCATGGGAACAGTCCAGCCCGAACTGCCAAGCCATGTCTTTCCTGGACCGGAATCAAGCATCCTAGGACCCGTTTCTGGCTATCAGCCGTCTTCAGCCTGGATAGCTTGACTCCAGTGGTGTGGAGAGCATGGGACTCACGTCTGAGCATACCCATACCACTCGGGGTGACAAATGCAAAAACAACAATTGATGGACAGAATGCAGAACAATGTCATACATTCACCCCAGTATAGAGATCTGGGCCTAAATCCATTGTTTTTGTGCACTCCACACCACCCAGTTCAAACATGGCCATATGCAAATCAGCCTTGACACTGTGCCTCATGGGAACAGTCCAGCCCGAACTGCCAAGCCATGTCTTTCTTGGACCGGAATCAAGCATCCTAGGACCGGTTTCTGGCTATCAGCCGTCTTCAGCCAGGATAGCTTGACTCCATGGTGTGGAGAGCATGGGACTCACGTCTGAGCATACCCATCCCACTCGGGGAGACAAATGCAAAAACATCAATTGATGGACAGAATGCAGAACAATGTCATACATTCACCCCAGTACAGAGATCTGGGCCTAAATACATTGTTTTTTTGCACTCCACACCACCCCAGTTCAGACATAGCCATATGCAAATCAGCCTTGACCCTGTGCCTCATGGGAACAGTCCAGCCCGAACTGCCAAGCCATGTCTTTCCTGGACCGGAATCAAGCATCCTAGGACCTGTTTCTGGCTATCAGCCGTCTTCATCCTGGATAGCTTGACTCCAGTGGTGTGGAGAGCATGGGACTCACGTCTGAGCATACCCATCCCATTCGGGGTGACAAATGCAAAAACAACAATTGATGGACAGAATGCAGAACAATGTCATACATTCACCCCAGTACAGAGATCTGGGCCTAAATCCATCGTTTTTGTGCACTCCACACCACCCCAGTTCAGACATGGCCATATGCAAATCTGCCTTGACCCTGTGCCTCATGGGAACAGTTCAGCCCGAACTGCCAAGCCATGTCTTTCCTGGACTGGAATCAAGCATCCTAGGACCGGTTTCTGGCTATCAGCCGCCTTCAGCCAGGATAGCTTGACTCCAGTGGTGTGGAGAGCATGGGACTCACGTTTGAGCATACCCATCCCACTCTAGGTGACCAATGCAAAAACAACAATTGATGGACAGAATGCAGAGCAATGTAATACATTCTCCCCAGTACAGAGCTCTGGGCCTAAATCCATCAACTTTTTTGCACTCCACACCACCCTCGTTCAGACATGGCCATATGCAAATCAGCCTTGACCCTGTGCCTCATGGGAACAGTCCAGCCCGAACTGCCAAGCCATGTCTTTCCTGGACCGGAATCAAGCACCCTAGAACCGGTTTCTGGCTATCAGCCATATTCAGCCAGGACAGCTAGACTCCAGTAGAGTGGAGAGCATGGGACTCACGTCTGAGCATACCCATCCAACTCGGGGTGACAAATACAAAAACAACAATTGATGGACAGAATGCAGAACAATGTCATACATTCACCCCAGTACAGAGATCTAGGACTAAACCCATCGTTTTTTTACACTCCACACCACCCCAGTTCAGAAATGGCCACATGCAAATCAGCCTTGAACCTGTGCCTCATGGGAACAGTCCAGCCCGAACTTCCAAGCCATGTCTTTCCTGGACCGGAATCAAGCATCCTAGGACCGGTTTCTGGCTATCAGCCGTCTTCAGCCTGGATAGCTTGACTCCAGTGGTGTGGAGAGCATGGGACTCACGTCTGAGCATACCCATCCCTCTCAGGTGACAAATGCAAAAACAACAATTGATGGACAGAATGCAGAACAATGTCATACATTCACCCCAGTACAGAGATCTGGGCCTAAATCCATTGTTTTTGTGCACTCCACACCACCCAGTTCAGACATGGCCATATGCAAATCAGCCTTGACCCTGTGCCTCATGGGAAAAGTCCTGCCCGAACTGCCAAGCCATGTCTTTCCTGGACCGGAATCAAGCATCCTAGGACCGGTTTCTGGCTATCAGCCGTCTTCAGCCAGGATAGCTTGACTCCAGTGGTGTGGAGAGCATGGGACTCACGTCTGAGCATACCCATCCCACTCGGGGTGACAAATGCAAAAACAACAATTGATGGACAGAATGCAGAACAATGTCATACATTCACCCCAGTACAGAGATCTGGGCCTAAATCCATCGCTTTTTTGCACTCCACACCACCCCAGTTCAGACATGGCCATATGCAAATCAGTCTTGACACTGTTCCTCATGGGAACAGTCCAGCCCGAACTGCCAAGCCATGTCTTTCCAGGACCGGAATCAAGCATCCTAGGACCGGTTTCTGGCTATCAGGACTCACGTCTGAGCATACCCATCCCACTCGGGGTGACAAATGCAAAAACAACAATTGATGGACAGAATGCAGAACAATATCATACATTCACCCCAGTACAGAGATCGGGCCTAAATCTATTGGTTTTTTTTGCACTCCACACCACCCCAGTTCAGACATGGCCATATGCAAATCAGCCTTGACCCTGTGCCTCATGAGAACAGTCCAGCCCGAACTGCCAAGCCATGTCTTTCCTGAACCGGAATCAAGCATCCTAGGACCGGTTTCTGGCTATCAGCCGTCTTCAGCCAGCATAGCTTGACTCCATGTTGTGGGGAGCATGGGACTCATGTCTGAGCAGACCCATCCCACTCGGGGTGACGAATGCAAAAACAACAAGTGATCGACAGAATGCAGAACAATGTCATACATTCACCCCAGTACAGAGATCTGGCCCTAAATCCATAGTTTTTTTGCACTCCACACCACCCTCGTTCAGACATGGCCATATGCAAATCAGCCTTGACCCTGTGCCTCATGAGAACAGTCCAGCCCGAACTGCCAAGCCATGTCTTTCCTGGACCGGAATCAAGCATCCTAGGACCGGTTTCTGGCTATCAGCCATCTTCAGCCAGGACAGCTTGACTCCAGTAGTGTGGAGAGCATGGGACTCACGTCTGAGCATACCCATCCAACTCGGGGTGACAAATACAAAAACAACAATTGATGGACAGAATGCAGAACAATGTCATACATTCACCCCAGTACAGAGATCTAGGCATAAATCCATCGTTTTTTTACACTCCACACCACCCCAGTTCAGACATGGCCATATGCAAATCAGCCTTGAACCTGTGCCTCATGGGAACAGTCCAGCCCGAACTGCCAAGCCATGTCTTTCCTGGACCGGAATCAAGCATCCTAGGACCGGTTTCTGGCTATCAGCTGTCTTCAGCCTGGATAGCTTGACTCCAGTGGTGTGGAGAGCATGGGACTCACGTCTGAGCATACCCATCCCACTCGGGGTGACAAATGCAAAAACAACAATTGATGGACAGAATGCAGTACAATGTCATACATTCACCCCAGTACAGAGATCTGGGCCTAAATCCATTGTTTTTTTGCACTCCACACCACCCAGTTCAGACATGGCCATATGCAAATCAGCCTTGACCCTGTGCCTCATGGGAACAGTCCTGCCCGAACTGCCAAGCCATGTCTTTCCTGGACCGGAATCAAGCATCCTAGGACCGGTTTCTGGCTGTCAGCCGTCTTCAGCCAGGATAGCTTGACTCCAGTGGTGTGGAGAGCATGGGACTCACGTCTGAGCATACCCATCCCACTCGGGGTGACAAATGCAAAAACAACAATTGATGGACAGAATGCAGAACAATGTCATACATTCACCCCAGTACAGAGATCCGGGCCTAAATCCATCGCTTTTTTGCACTCCACACCACCCCAGTTCAGACATGGCCATATGCAAATCAGTCTTGACACTGTTCCTCATGGGAACAGTCCAGCCCGAACTGCCAAGCCATGTCTTTCTTGGACCGGAATCAAGCATCCTAGGACCGGTTTCTGGCTATCAGCCGTCTTCAGCCAGGATAGCTTGACTCCATGGTGTGGAGAGCATGGGACTCACATCTGAGCATACCCATCCCACTCGGGGTGACAAATGCAAAAACAACAATTGATGGACAGAAAGCAGAACAATGTCATACATTCACCCCAGTACAGAGATCTGGGCCCAAATACATCATTTTTTAGCACTCCACACCACCCCAGTTCAGACATAGCCATATGCAAATCAGCCATGACCCTGTGCCTCATGGGAAGAGTCCAGCCCGAACTGCCAAGCATGTCTTTCCTGGACCGGAATCAAGCATCCTAGGACCG